>NC_064814.1:26356895-26480703 GCF_023721935.1 Panthera uncia
ATATAAAGTTATATATAAATATATATTTATATATTTATAAAAAATAAATAAAAAATAAATATATCCCACAAATAATTGATATCCCACAATAAAACTGGGGAGAGAAGACACTCCCCTTAGAAGTTAACTTTGAAAAGTCTATCTAGGCAGGAAAGAACCCCTAAGGTCAGGATGGACTGACTTTGCCACATTCTGCAGAAAGCGCAGTTCTTTCCCCCACTCCTAATCCAACCCCGTGCCCATCTCTCTTGGGAAGGAATGTTCTCCTCCTGGAATTGAGGCAGATGTTATTCTCTGCACTCTTCCAATGGCATAGTTGTGAGTCAGAGGCATTGAGTGATTTGTCCACAGTCACACAGTGTCTCTACTAAGTGGCAGAGCAGGACAAGTAGGAGACAAGGGAAATCAGTTGATAGAACCTTGCTTTTCTTGGGCTTCTGTACCAAGGGCCTCCGGGATCAGAACTTCCAACAAACACTGGTGGGCTGGACTAATTTGTGCCCACCTGCGTTCTCTCTGGAGCCCTCTTGCTGACCATTGCTTTATGTTGGCTGACCTTTCAGAACTTCCCCCCTGTAAATGCAGGTTACAATATCTGACTTCGTGCCTCCCAGGGATGGGAAGATAAATGAGGTAATAAAGGTGAGAACCAGATGACCTCCTTTTAATGTCGGTGCTAAAAACCCCATGGAGTATTATGATGTTATTAACAAAATGCAGGGGCTGCAGAGTTACATATGGCCAAAATCTCGTACCTCCAATTTTTTAGTAAGGAAACATAGATGTGGAATCCATGTTTACTAATAATGAAACTGACAGCCAGTATGCTTTCACTTCCAAACAAACCCATTATATGTAAACCCAATTAATAGCAAAAGTACATCAGAAGGTGACTTTATCAATCTATATATACCTTTAATGCAACTATTCTGGATTTAACTAAAAAGAGACTTCTGTGAGGGGCCTGGGTGGCTTAGTCAGTTAAACGTCCAACTTCGGCTCAGGTCACGAGCTCACGATTTTTGAGTTTGAGCCCTGCATCGGGCCCTGTGCTGATGGCTCAGAGCCTGGACCCTGCTCCAGATTCTGTGTCTCCCTCTCTATCTGCCCCTCCCCCATTCATGCTCTGTGTCTCTTTCTTTCTCTCTCTCAAAAACAAATAAACATTTAAAAAAAAGAAGAGATACGAAACATATCTTTGATATGTTTCATGCTTTGTGGCATTTCAGTGATGCTGGAGTTGTAAAATTATGATTGAAACAAAGTCTTTCAAGGGCACATCTTTGGTACTAAGTGAGGTACAACTGAAGTTACCACTTGAAATTCAGCAACGGGTCTCTCCTGGGATAAGATTCTACCAGCCGATTGCATTACTTGAAAATACTGGCAGCTGCTGCCTTGGGCTGCCTTTGGAACCCATAAAAGCATCTAGAATGAATATCTGGGCATGAGAATGGAGGCACACTTGTGCTGTGGGTCACTGCACTGCAAAGGGGCTGTGCTAATCAAGATAGGACTGTGGATATAATCTTGAATTAAGTAGATTGTCCCCTTCTCTAACGTGCATCCACAAAATGTTGGCATTTTGGGTGCCCAGGAAACTTCTGCTTTGATGGCACGCCTTTTAGGGTCATGAAGAGCTGAAGGCTAACTTTTACATCTCAATTTTTACCTTTTCCCCCACATAGCTTGTCACTAAAACTCTCTTCCCAGATGGTAGCCTAGAGAACATATTTTTCTGGTTTTACATCATCCCCCGCCCCTGCCCTGCCAAAACCTGTTCAATTATATTCCTTTAGAATTACTGGGTAATTCCTTTTGAGGGTGCTACAATGGCCCAAACATGTCAGCATTTACAGTTTTCCACTGGCAAACACTGAACATCTTCAGTTTTACATTGTAAGTTCATCAAATAACTTAATTGAGCCCTTTTATGTTTATTTGTTGTTGAGGGTCACCTCAAATCTTTCCATCTCACGTCTCCTCTACAACATCCCAAGAAACAAAAGGGGCCCAGTTAGGCTTCCTGGATCCCTGCCTTGCTTAATTTAGGGGTGACCATCACAGGAGATGGACAATTAGCATCTCAAGATTATCTCAAAACATCCTTTGGTTGACAAATCCATATTTCAGCAACACTTGAGTACTTTTTCTGATTCTAGAATGAACAACACTGATATAGAGCATCACGTGGCCTCACCTTGTCCTATGGAGACGAAAGCTATAGTGTAGTAATAGAGCACAGGGACGGGGAAGTTAAAAGGCCTAAATCACACATCCTTGGGCAGGCTGCTTAGCCCCTCAAGGCCCTGTCTGTTTCTCAACTGTAAAATACCAAAGATTCTTATCCTATCACACAAATGATATTCCCCTCATTGTTGTGGGAGGCTAGTAAGGTGCAAAGTATTTGGCATGGTGTCTGGCCTTCAATGGGCACCTCACAGTCAGCTTGAATCTGAATCTCAGGAGGGGAGTCAAGAAATCAAGAAGTATGAGCCATTAAATCCTGTTCCCAAATACTTCCAAGAAACTCATAACTCCTTAGCCACTTGAAAGCCATATATATATATATATATATATATATATATATATATATATTTATTTTAATATTTATTTATTTTTGAGAGAGCTCAAGCGGGTGAGGGGCACAGAGAGGCATACAGAGGATCCGAAGTGGGCTCTGCACTGACAGCCGTGAGCCTGATGTGGGCTTGAACCCATGAACTGCAAGATCATGACCTGAGCCAAAGTCAGACGAGCAAGTGACTGAGCCACCCAGCTGCCAGAAAGCCATATACTTTCAAACCCAAGTATAAAAAAGCCATGTGGCTGAACTAAAAAGTAGATTTATTCAATAGTTTATTGTATCACAGTATTACATGTGTATTTTTCCCACACAGTTTATAGGTATACTCTCAGAGAGAAAGACTTTTTTTTTTTTTAAGTTGAGAATTTTTATGTCAAGTAAGGGCAGCTGCTCATTTGCATAGAGTGTGCATTGCTTTGTTGCATAGTACAGAGTAATGACTTGCTCTTACACCCTCAAATTGAGTTCACCAATGATGGAAAACAGGCTTTTGGTGGCAGAGGCTTCTGTCCAGCTAAGCAGTAAATCTTAGCTGGTCCTAACGATTGTAGGGACTGGCTCCCGGTAATAATTCTGATGTCGTTATCCTCTCCCAGAAATGCATGAATGATTCTGGCCTTTAAAAACAGATTTAGGAGAATGCATTTATCTTGACATTATCAGCCTTTTAAAGATCATGCAGTAGGGCCTGTTGACCTTTCTGTCTTAATGATGAGTTGCAAAACCGTTGGATAACATTAATGGAATGAAGTGAGAAAGAGTGTGTACTCAGGACCTGTCCCTGTGGAGCGCAAGAGGTGAGAAAGAGATGTTCAGGATAATAATAGGAACTAGCTTTGGTCTTGTGGGGGGACTGAGGAGTCACATGTAAATGGAAGCAAACTGAACTCCATTTCTGTTTCTACTTCAAATACGAAATCCTTGGGCATACATCAAGGCATGAGCCAAGACTAAAATATCTGACTTATAATGAGGTGGTTGACAATGACTCCAACATGCTTTCTTTATACCCAATAATGTGAATGTCTATTAAAAAATAGGTGATGTTCATCAATTCACCACTATATACTGGGAACAGCACTGGATTCAATCACTAATCATACAAAAGATTGTATGCAAAGTGCCTCCCTTCTCTAGTACTGAATCCCTCCCCCCATTTTTTTAAAATCAAGGGTTTCTAACATCTTGGGGCACCTGGGTGGCTCTGTTGGTTAAACATCTGGCTGTTGATTTTGGCTCAGGTCATGATCTCACAGTTTGTGAGATCCAGTCCTGTGTCGGCCTCTGCATTGACAGAGCAGAGCAGAGCATGCTTGGAATTCTCTCTCTCCCTCTCTCTCTGCCTCCCCCCTGCTTGTATGTGCTCCCTTTCTCTCTCTCAAAATAAATAAACTTAAAATAAATCAAAGGTTTCTAACATCTTAAAGTTTGAAGAAAATAGTAATTGACAAATTCTTCATACAGTGCCTTTGTCCTACCAAGGGTTCAATAAATGCCAGGGTCTCTCCCTCTACCCCCAGACTCCCCTCTTTGTACTAAGTTGTTCAATCCACAAATCACAGGGTGGAACAAACTGATAAAGTTAAAAATTAGAAATTGAGATTATCTGACTCCCTTGGCATCTTTGAGATATAATTACGGTGAACACATTTTTGGTGCAATATAGAGTTTTAACAGAGGTACAGGAATTTAGAATTGGAAGCACTCTGAAAAATACAGGAGCCGCCATGGGCACAGCAAACATCTCTAATCTCATACACACAAATAAAAATGGATTAAGTTAAAAGCACTGACTGTTCTGCCTTCTAAACCCAACAGGGAGGTCATATCAATGCACAAGCTGAAATGCATAATTCTGTGCTTACCCACTAGCAGTACAGCCCAGTGAATGTTTTAAATCCCAGATACGGTTAAAAATATATCTGGGTATGTGATTTTCTTTGAAACCTAATATAGTGAAATGAACCACACACTAACAAGAGCAGATGAACTAGTATTTCCATGGCAACGAAAGACTATCAATATCACTTTATTATTATTATTTTCACTTTGCAAGTCACCTTCTTTGAAGAGCAATTCCCTTTCTGCCTGGGTCTACTTGATAGCTCCCTGAATAATTCTAGTCCATAGGCTTTGTATCTCTTTTTGAATGCTGGAAATACAATGGCTTATTCTAATTATCTCATGAAACTCAACTCTTAAATAAAACTTGAAGTAAAAACATAAAGCTATTCATTCCATGGTGCCTTCTTCTTGGCAAAGTGCAAATAAGAAATGGGATATGCCTGTTGCAGACAAAGGGTTCTTCACACTTGCCCCTTCAAGAAGGAGGATTTGGGCCAAGTCAGGCCTCATTAAAAAAGAGTAAGACATGAGTGACCAAAACCTTCCTTCTGGATGACAAAGGAGTGGCTGGCTGAAACAAACATTTATTGGCAACAACTAGAAGTCAGGCCCTTTGGACGAAGCTATCAGTAGTCTAGGAGAACTCTGATTTGCAAGGGGGAAAAATAGGCAAACATGGACTGTCTATAAACTGCAGTTCAGGCCATGATGGAGTTAACATCAAGGTCACTAATGATTTGTTGTCCAAACTGGGTCAGTTTTGAGAGTGAAAGGGGCAATGTTAATAATTATGCAAGGACAACTGACATAAACATTACCCTAGCTAGGAAGAAAGGCCACCAGGAATTTCAGAGGAATTTTTGAGTTTGGGTCATCAAAGAAAAATACATGTCGTGAAGTGAAGAAATAGAAGAATATTCCAGGCATAATGAAACAGCAAGCACAAAGGTGTGAAGCAGTAAAATTGTATCGTGTGGCTCTACCCATCCAGATGAACCCAAAGAAAACAACCACAAGAGGCCATTTTGGTCTCATCATACTGAGAAAATGCAAAAGCCTGATAATACCAATAATACCCAGCATTGTATAACCACATTGATTAATATCCTATATTTGAGCACAATCAATTTGGTGACTGCCATGGAAGTATCTACTAAAATTGAAGCTATGTGTAACCTACTATCTAAAAATAAAATTGGTGGCATAAACCTACCAGTGTGCCCAAGAAGAAACATAGATGAATATTTACTGTACATTGTCTGTAATAGTGAAAAACTAGAAATACCCTGGGGCACCTGGGTGGCTCAGTCGGTTGAGCGCCAGACTTCAGCTCAGGTCATGACCTCACAATTCATGGTTCGAGCCCCATGTCAGGCTCTGTGCTGACAGCTCAGAGCCTGGAGCCTGCTTCAGATTCTGCGTCCCTCTCTCTCTGTCCCTCCCTCTCTCTGTCCCTCCCCCACTTGCACTCTGTTTCTCTCTCCCTGTCAAAAATAAGCAAACATTAAAAAAAAAAATTAAAAAAAAGAAATACCTTAGTTGCTCAACTACAGAATGAAAAAAATATTGTAGTAAATCCATAAAAGGGACTGCTATTCAGCAGTTAAATGAACTAAAACCCAAAGCATCTGTCAATATAAATAAATCACACAAACATGTTTGGTGAAAAAAGGGGGGAAAAACCTACAGAAAGACTATGTATTATAGGATACCATACCCTTAAAGATTAACAGTATGGAAATCCTACTATACATTGTTTCATGGATACATATATACAAATACAGTAAAAATATATGATAAAAAGCTTGCATGGGAGTGAGAAATACAAAATATTGGATAGTGGTTTTACTTGAGGTAGGAAAGAAAAGGAAGAGAACAAGAGATGCACAGATGCCTTTGACTGTAATCCAGCTTTATTCTTAGGAGAGAGAGAGATGAAACAAATGTGGCAGGAATTTCAGATGTGACTGCACTGGGTGACAGGTACAGGGGGGCCAACGTATATTTGTGTGGTAATCAGTGCAGTCAAGCCTGAGTCCAATCTAATCCCCTGGCTCTACCATTTCACCAGTGTGTGACCTTGAGAGTATGATTTTTCTTCACGTCTCAACTCCTCACCTGTAAACTATGGCCAACAACAGCACCCACATCATGGGGTGGCTATGAGGATTGAATCAGTGTTTGAAAAGCCCTTAGAACACAAAGTATGGATTGCATTTGTTAAATAAAAAACAATTCGTGTGGCGCACAGCTCAGCTGGATAGAGAACAGGATAGCTGGGCTGGGTCACGATGAATGACAGGCTGAAGCACAGGGCCTTGGAAGCCAGTAGTCCTCCTGGGAAGTCCCTGAGTTTGAGTGCCCATAGATGACACAAGAAGAGTCTGCACTTGGAACATTCCTGGAAGGACTGAAATTCAATCTATTATTGTATTTGAAAACAACGCCTGGGAAGTAAGTAGTGCCCAAAAAGCAAGTATGTTTCTTTCCTTTATTCTTCTCTCAACCTAAAATACAGGTTCCACCACTGCCCTGATATTTGGGGTCATGACTAAGACCATGTTTAGAGGATGGTTATATTCTGTAGTATCTGGGGTGGCTATCGGAGGCCTGAGCAGACTCATGGCATGATCTATATAACCACATATTTACGTAATACATTTCTTCATGGAGCGAAGGACCTGGAAGATCATCAGACTGACTGTGCTGCTTATTTGCCTGTCTCTCTCCATCCCCCTTTCCAAGACTCTCTGTCCCCCTTTCCACTCTCTGTTCTGTGATGCTGGGACTCTATATGCTGCATTTCTCTCCCTTTTAGCTGGCTTCCTGTTAGGAGGCTGGGAGGGGGAGAGTATGGGCTTCTTCCACCTTCAGCATCAGTCAATGTTACTGTAGCAGTATTAGCAAGGAGCAGTTAGGAGTCTGCTCTTCAGCTTCCCCCAGCGCCCCCGGGGGTGAACCCCCTTGCCACAGTCTCCAGCTACAGAGCTGTATCCACCAGACTGTCCTCCTGGCATCTGCTGGACCATGGCTGCCTGACAGTCCAAGCACTCACTGGGCGACACTCTTTTACTCGTTCCTCAAACCATAAAGCTCTGCCTCCCTGGTCATCCAAGTACCAGCCACGGGGCACTGCCTTCTCAGCAGTATAAGCAGTGTGTCACCTGCCTCCGTAGACATGTAAGTCACAGTCCCTCAAGGCCCACCTCCTGGGTCCCAAATTCTTCCTTGCGGCCTCTTCCTTTCAGATCCTTGAGTTCTAAGAGGGGGCACTGCTTTCTGTTTTTACTCATGCCGAGTTTCCTTGACTCCCTCTTTTTGCACCTTTGCTTCCAAACATCTGCACAGCTTCCTGTATTAAATCCCCTTTGTTTGAATTAGCTGGCATGGTTTTTCTTTTTCCTAACCGGACTCTGACTGATTTAGCAAGCTTACCCTCATGTCATTTTTCAGGCTGAGAAGACTAAGCTTTGGAGAAAAGAAATAACTTATATCACAATGAGGTAAAACAGACAGTCTAGAACCCAAGTCTTCCTGTCTGGCAGTCCACATCAATCAGAGAAAACACACTGGACTTATCACCAAGGAATGAGAACTAGAAGGTCCATCAGTGATCCTATCATTTACTGCAGGGCTTTTCTTTACAAAAATGGGCCTTGGGTGGGATTTGGCTCATGGGCCCCCGGGCCCTAGTTTTCCAGCCCCTAGTATGGTGGTTTTTAAATACTGCCATGCATTAGCATCACCCGGAGGGCTTGCTGAACAAGTTTCTGCCACCCTCCCCCACCCCCCGCCCACCCAGAGATTCTAATTCAGCAGGTCTGGGGGAAAAGCCCTAGAATTTTTATTTCCAGCAAGTTCCCAGGAGATCCTGATGCTGATACTACATACTTGGGGAACCACTGCTATGATCCAACTTCTTTACTTTATACATGAGGAGACTAACACCAGAGATACCGACTGAATTTCTTACCAGAGGTCTCACAGCCAGTAAGTGAGGGAATTGGGGCTTCGATTAAAATCTTATTTAGTCTGAAAGTATGTATGAAGCGCCAACCATATTCTGGGCACTGGGCTAGGTCCTGGGTATGAAAGGATGAATGTGATGTGGGCTAGCAGTCTAGTGGAAGAAAATGAAATGAGAGATGAGAGCGTGTATGACTCCTGAGAGTACGGGAAGCAGTGGGACCACAGTGAAGAAGGGCCTGGCTTATTGAAGCAGGTGACATCGGAGGCATCCTGTCAAAATAAACAGGTGGGGGGGGGGGGCGCCTGGTGACTCAGTCAGTTGAGCGTCTGATTTCAGCTCAGGTCATGATCTCGCGGTTCTTGGGTTCAAGCCCCGCATCGGGCTCTGTGCTGACAGCTCAGAGCCTGGAGCCTGCTTCATATTCTGTGTCTCCCTCTCTCTCTGCCCCTCCCCCCACTTGCACTCTGTCTCTCTCTCTCAAAAATAAATTAATTAAAAAATAAATAAATAAAATAAACGGGTAGAAGGAGGAAATTCCAGGCAGAGGGAACAGCTTTGTAAGATATTTGAGAAGCAACACAACATCATGCTTCGCAGTAGGAGTTCTACCTTTGGTTCTTATTAACTGCCAGCCTAGGTGAATTCTTTGATCTCCACACCTCTGTGTCCTCTTCTGAAAACAGGGACATGACACGTACCTACCTCATAGGGCTGATGCGTAGACCATATAAGATAATGAAGGTAAGATGCTTTGGCATAGTGTCTTAAACGCACCTGTCCCTGTATAAACAGGAACAACTGTTGTGGGCATTGTTATCACAGCACAGCAGTATGTCAGAACACCCCCACATTCACAAGCACGAACAGACCTGGAGTATGAAGTGTAGGTGAAGGTACGGAGGCAGGCTAGGTTAGACAGTAAAGGACTGTCTGCAACCGTGTCTTTCAACGTGAAGGCAATGAACAGCCAGTGAAGAATTCAGGCAGAAGAGTGATGTACCAAGGTCTGCACTATAACCGGAGGAAAGGAGGATGACACTGATGGGTGATGTAGTGATCCAAGAGGTAGGGGCAGATTTAATGTTTATTTATTTTTGAGAGACACAGAGAGAGACAGGGCATGAGAAGGGAAGGAGCAGAGAGAGAGGGAGACACAGAATCTGAAACACGCTCCAGGCTGTGAGCTGTCAGCACAGAGTCTGACATGGGGCTCGAACTCACAAACCGTGAGATCATGACCTGAGCCGAAGCCAGACACTCAACTGACTGAGCCACCCAGGTGCCCCATTAAGAGGTAGGGGCAGATTTAGAAGAAAAGACAAGGAGGTCAATTTTTGAACCAAGTGGGGTGTTTAAATGGAACTCTCTAGAACTCAAATGAAACATCTCAGCTATGCAAATCTGGGATCTGTCAGTTGCCAGCTGAATCCACGGAAGTGGATGAAATGACCCAGTGTTACTATGTAGAGAGAAGAGTGTCCACAAGGTGCTTATACAGTCAGCATTGAGAAGTGGAAGGGAAGACTCATGAGATATTACCCCAGTGGTTCAGGGATAACAGCTTCAAGAAGACCCAGTCAACAATACAGATACTTCAGAGATCAAGCAATAGAAGGATCACAGAGTGACTCCTGGATTCAGAACCAGGAGACAGAGTTTTAAAATCTGCTTTATGCCAGATGGATTATATCACCTACATTTTATAAAGAACTATAATCTAACATGTAAGAAGATAAAGGGGATGGGTAGTGATTGGTCAAACAGCTAATATGATATTTTTCTTCAAAAACAAGCAGATAAAAACATCTGCTAAAAACCTGAAGAAAAATGATTTGAATATTTTACTCTCATTGTCCACTCAAGGTCATGCATGGCCATTCCAGGCCCTCTGTGATCTGGCCACCGATGATGCCAGCGTCATCCCACCCCTATACCCCTACATTCGTCCATGAAGATTGTCCCAGCCACGGTGAGAGTATCTTCCTCATACACGCCATGACTTTATGAGCCTCCAGGCCTGTGGCCATTCTATTCCTTATCCTCCTCTAAAATGATGAAAAATTATGAGTAAAAAAACATCCTACTTACACTTTAAGCTTAATTTCTGTGCCATGCCAGACTCTCACCTTGCCCACCAACCATGATCCTCTGCCCCAACACTCTTTATTTCCTTCACAGCATGTTTTCACAAGCTACATTTCATATATTCACTTATCTCTTTAGTCCCTGTCTTTTCTCTGGAATGCAAGCATCACAGGTGAAGGGTCACACACCTGACTAGGTCTATGTTCTGTCCAGTTGTACCTATTATATTCAGGTGCCTGGTATATGGAAGGAACTCAATGAATAGTTATGGAATGAACATAGGGAACAACATGTCATGCTTAAAAAAGCATTTTAAACTAATTTAGGACAAGTGTAAGAAAACTCATAACAAAGGAATGCATGTCTACTGGAGAGTTGAATGGGATCTCAGAGCTGAAGTTTGGGAAGAGCAAGTGGGAGTAGAGCAGGTTTATCAAGGGGAGAGAAGTCACCAGGTACCTATTAGAAACATCCCTCATTAGTAATTTTATCCTCCCATGAACAACACCACGTAAGTGGTATTTTTCTCATTTCATGAATGAGGGCACAGGAGCTTAAAGAGGCTACTAATGTGTTGCCCAACTCACACAGCTAATAAGTGGCAGCACGGAAATGAGCCTGATTGTACAACACCATGGCATTGTACGACAGTATGTTGCTCTCATGAATTAGAATGTGTAAGAGCAGACTAAATTAAAAATTAAACATGATATGAATAGAGACTTGGCAGCCATTAATTGATCTAGCAGAGGGTCACAGAACTGCCCACGTAGGAGCAGATAGACTTATAATTTAGGGATGGATCATAATTAATCACTGTGTACAGAGAACTGTACAGTGAAAACAGTCCTGAACAAGGTTTAATAACCTAGACTTTACTCCTGACTCTGCCACTTAGACTTGGGTTGCCTTGTTTAAGCCACATCACCCACATCGTGCCTTTAGGTGCCACCTGCGTACTTAGCTCCCACAGTTGTAATGAGGAGCAAACAAGATAACACACTTTGCAAGCATTTTGAAAACTGAAACAAGCGATAGGTACCTAAGGGATAATTAATTCTAGGCACCCTGTCATCTTCTCCACCCTATACTCTTTGAGACATTTCTCTCATAGAATTTTTGCTTGTTCTTTCGTGTCTTAATTATATTAACGTGAATACAATTATGTATATACATACTGGTTTTCTGAGCCCTTTTTAGAAGTAATTTTGTTTGTTTATTTGAGTGACAGCACATGCATGTGAGCAGGGGAAGGGCAAAGGGAGAGACAGAGAATGTTAAGCAGGTTCCACTCACAGCACAGATGATATCACAACCACAAGATCATGACCTGAGCCCAAATCAAGAGTTGGACACTTAACCAACTGAACTACTACACAGGGGCCCCGAGAAGTAGTTTTAAGAAACATTCCAAATAGGATAGAAGTTTGACTAGGATACCAGAAAGCCTGTTCTGCCACAAACCAACTATGTGACCATGTGGAAACAATTTTTCTTCTCTTGGTCTCATTTCCCGTACTTATCAAGTGAGTGGAATTCAATGATTTCTAAAATATTTTCCAACTCTCCAATTTAATGACTATTTACTCCTCTGAAATCAACTGATGTGTGAAACATGGTTTAATCTTTCCAACCTGGTTCTTAAGAATCTGGAGTCATCTTTATTTTCTTGACCTGCAATGGTTCTAGGAAAGGATATACCTATTAGGCCACTTTCTCTGACTATGAATATCCTGATTACAATATTGATGAGTAAGCTTCTGTCTAAATATTAGATTGACTCCACATTCTTACTGTTGACAGGTATTTTAAAAAATACTTCCATTGTTCATAGCACCTTTTGTCAGCTAGCAGCTGATAGGAAATTTCCAGGGAAAAGTGATCACCTCAAGCAGCAGACACCTGCTTTAGTTCAGGGAATAAAAGGTTACACTGATTTTTTGAAGTGATCTAAAACCAGCACATTTCTCTACCTAAAGCCCAGACAGATGGATGAACCAATGGGCTTCCTGTGATCACCCCTGCTCCCCATATATCAATGGGGTAAGGAAATAAATGTGTTTTAAATTACTTATGGTTTCAGATATACCTAAGAAATTAAGTCTATCCACATTTGACAAAAGTTAATACACCTTAAGCTGCATTAATAGAAGTCTGGTTTCCTTGCCACGGGAAAGAATTGACCCATTCACTCTATATTTAAAGTAGAGTACTTACTTCTGGCTATCAGATGTTAAGCATAAAAGTAACACATTAGCATTTGTCCAGAGGATAAATGACTAATATGGGGAGAGGGTCTGAAAGCCATGCTCTCTGTAAGAGCAGCAGAGGATTTTAATCCAGATAAAAAAGACTTGAAGGAGATTTCAAAATGGTTGTCAGTAATTTAACACAATATATTCTAGTTATCCAGGAGGACAGAGCAGATAAATAGGAGGTACTTAAAGGAAGAGATAGTTGGCTTATTGATACAGAGAAGGTTGCAAATGACCAAGCACTTCTGTATTAGAACAGGTCCTTCCAGAAGGGCACTGCCTGGACACAGAACATGTGTAAACAGAGGGTGGGTGGCCATCTACCAGAGATGATATGGGTGGGAAATAGTAAAGGTTCCTTAGATCATTAAGATCCCTTTTTCTTTCCTTTTTGTTTTTTTTTTTTTTTTCCTGTTTTTGAGTTATTCTCAAGTGACTTTCAAAATCAATTCCTTAGAAAAACCACCACTTCCACTGAAGAGAAAGTGTGGCTTTTGAGGCTCATTTAGAATCATGGGATTCTAATTCCAAATCAATGTCAGGTACCTGGTCAATTTACCAGTGTTCACTCTTCTGCAACTAATCATGTCTTTTATAGTACAGATACTTGGGCCCTCAGATCCTCTTCCATCATAGTAATTTGCTTCTTGTTTTTACTTTAAAGTCTTTTCTGAATTCTACAGATGTCAAAGGTAGGGATCAAAATAGGAAATGGATAAAGAAACTTTTATTTCAGGCCTGATGGAATGGCAGGGATCAGATTACCCACCTGCCTTAAACAAGAAGAAAACTGGAATAGATCTATTTTAAAAATGGGTTTCAGACACTGGGCAACAAGCTGTGTAGGACAATAATTCCTGAAAGAAGGAAAACAAACAAGATGAGGCATGTGAATTCCCAGATCACTACCTGAAAAATGTTTCCAGGTCAAAGCTCTAGAGGGGGTTGCCCAAACAGAACCAGGTGGTCTTTCTGAGTTGAAGAGACAGAATTCAGTGTTTGGAGAGGCTAGGATGGCTAGGATTTGCGAGCTGTTTATTGAGAGGAGGAAACTATATTAGAGATAAGCAGAAGGGACCCCTGAGTCCTTGGCTTTACTAATCTTAGCATGCATAACAGGAAACTACCCACAGTCAGGGAGAAAACACTGGAAAGAAATAGTCACAACAATTTCTGAAGTTCATACAGGGCTGGGAGTAGTTTGTATTCCCAATATCCAAAGAGGAAATACACAGGTGTAGAATTCAGAGGGCATTAGGTAGAAGCCACAGAAGAGTTTAGTCTTGGTAGTGGAGCTAAAAAATTAACCCCCAAATAAAGGCTCCTCTGGCAAGGCTTCAAAAATGAAAAAGATTCCAAGTAACTTAACTGCATACTGGAGCAAAATCTAGCATCAGAAAGCGAATATAACAAAATCCAGCAATCAAAAATATACAATTTGCAGTTACCTGCCATCAACTCAGCATGGCAAGTCATTCAAAGAAACATAAAAAGACAACTCATGCCGTGGTGAAAAATTAATCAATGGAAACAATGCAGAGAAACACAAATGGTAGAATTTTTAGACAAAAACACAAAAATAACTATTATAATTATTTTCTATATGTTCAAGAGAGTAGAGGAAAACATGAGCATGATGAGAAATGGAAGCTTTAAAAAATACACAAAGGGTCCTCCAGAGATGAGAAACAAAATATCTGAAAAGAAAAACACACTTTCTGAAATTAATAAGATTAGACACTACAGAAGAAAAGATCCATGAACTTGAAGAAATAGCAGTAGAAATTTCAAACATTAAGCACACAGAGGGAAAAAAAAGAATTTAAAAATTGAACAGAGAACCTTAAAGACTTGTGAAATAATAGCAAGCAGTCTAAGAAACATATAACTGGAATCCCAGAGGGTTGAGGTGGATGAGGGCATGGTGGAATGAAGTGTGATGAAATAATGATAAAAAATGTCAGATGTTAGAAAGAAATACAATCCAAGAAGCTCATTGAGCTATGAGCAATTGAAACTAAAGAAAACCATGATAGGAAGCATCATAACCAGGGGCACCTGGGTGGCTCAGTCGATTAAGTGTCCAACTTGATTTCGGCTCAGGTCACGATTTCAGCACAAAGGCTTCTTGGTATTCTCTCTCCCCCTCTCTTTCTGCCCTTTCTCCTGCCCACACACACACACACATGCTCTCTCTCTCTCAAAAATAAATAAATAAACATTAAAAAAAAGCATCATAACTTAAGTGATGACACCCAGCAATAAACAGAAAAATCTTAGTGGCCGGAGAAAAAAATGCTATTATATACAAAAAGTAAAGATAAGAATTATAGTGAACTTGGGGTACCTGGGTGGCTCAGGTGGTTGGGCGTCAGACTCTCGGCTTTGGCTCAGGCTATGATCTCATGGTTTGTGAGTTCCAGCACTGCATCAGTCTCTGTGCTAGGGGTGCGGAACCTGCTTGGGATTCTCTCCCTCCCTCTCTTTCTCTGTCTCTCTCCCGTTCACTTGCTCTTGCTCTCTCTCTCTAAATAAACTTAAAAAAATAAAAAAAATTAAAAAAAAGAATTACAGTGAACTTATTTAAAGCCATGCAAGCCAAAAGTCAGTGGAGTGATATCAAACATTAAAAGAAAAAATATTAAAAAACACAAAACTCAGAATTTGTTATCCAGTGGAAATACATTCTAGAAACAATTGTTAAATAAAGTATTTTTTAGAAAAATAAAATATGAGAATATCCATTGCTAGGAGATCTGCTCTAAAGGAGGCTCTTCCATCAGAGGGAAAGTGATGAAAATTTGGATTTATGCAAAGAAATACAGAATATTGGAAATGGTAAATAGGTGGATAAATATGAAAGACTTTCCTCCCCCATTTTTAATCTCTTTAAAAGAAAACTGTTTTAAGCAAAAATATGACATATAATAAATAGGGTCTCTAACACATATAGGAGTAACATGTATGACATTGATAATACAAAGCCAGGAAGACAGAAATGATGTGTACTCTTGTTAGGTTTTCATAATAATAAGATAGCTTTAAAATGCACAGAACAAAAATTCATGGAACTGAAAGAAAATAGCTAAAAATCCACAATTACAATTGGAGATTTCCACACTCTTCTTTTAATAATTGATATAACAATAATAAAATAAATGAATACATGGAAAGTGTAGAATGACACTTTCAACAAATGGAAGCTAAATCACATTTATAAAACACTCCACGAAAATAGTATCAGAATACATATTCTTTTCAAGTGCACATTAAACATTTTCCAAGCAGACCTATTCTGAGACATAAACAAATCTTAATAAATTTAAGAAGTTTGAAAATATACGAAGTAGTATTTCTGATCACAACAGAAATGAACCAGAAATAAATAATGGAATGATACCTGGGAAAATTCTAAAATATCTGGAAATTAAACAGCATACTTCTAAACAATTGATGGATTAAATAAAAAAAAATCACAGAGAAATCAGGAAATGGTTTGATTGGAATAAAAATTGAATCATATTATTTTTATATTAAAATCTCTGGGATGCCACTAAGGTAGGAAATTTGAACTATTAAATGCTTATATTAAAAAAGAATACAAGCAAGATCTTTAGCTTCTACCAAAAAGCAAAAACAAAAACAAACAAAACCCTAAAAAGAGGAAAGAAAATTGAACTGAAAATGAAGAAAAGGAATAAAGTAATAAATATTGGAGAGAAATCAGTGATATAGAATATAAGGAGAAAAAAGAAAGAAAATCAGCAATACCAAAACTGGCTCTGGGAATGAACAAAATTGATAAGCCTCTAGTCAAACTGTTCTGGAAAAGAAAAAGGAAGAAAAGGCACAAATCATTAATAGCACAAAGGGAAGGAGGTCATCATTAAGATCCTACAGACACTGAAAAGTATAGTAAGCAACTTTATGCCCCTAAATCTGACAACAAAGATGAAAAGGATGAATTCCCTAAAAACACATTCTATGAAAGTTTGCTCAAGAAGAAACAGGTAATCCGAATAGCTCTATAATTATTCAAGAAATTGAATTAGTAGTTAAAAAATCTTCCTATTGAAACTCTCTAGGCCTGGATGGCCTCACTGATTACTTCTACCAAATATTCAGACTTTCAGAAAATAGAAGTTATGACACAATTCTAACCCATTCCATGAAATCAGAATCAAAATTACCCTGGCCCCCAAACGAGGGAAACATATTATACTAAAAGAAAACTTTAGACCAATATAACTCTTGAAGGTAAATACAAAGATCCTTAAGAAAATATTAACAAATAGAATCTAACAATATATTAAATGATAGCAGGCTATCACCAAGTATGGTTTATCCCATAAATACAAGGTTGGTTCCACATTCCAGAATCAATCAGTAATGAACCTTATTAACTGTGAAAATCAAAGGGCCACATGATTATATCAATAGATGCAGAAAAAAACTTTTGATAAAATTCAATTACTGTTCAAGCCAAAATTCTTAGTATACTCAAAATAGAAGGAAACTCCTTCAACTTGATAAAGGACATTTATTAAAAGCCTTTAACCATAATCAGTCATAATTGATTAGAAAACACTGATTGTATTCTCCCTAATGTGAGAAACATGAGGGTAATATTTGCTCCCAAATCTTGTATTATACATTGACCTGGAAATAGTGGCTATGCAATAAGGCAAGAAAAAAATAAATCAAAGTCATAACAATCAAAAGGAAAATGTAAAACTTTATTTATGTTACGAAGACATGATCATCTAATGTAAAGCAAAATATTTAGAATAAGTGAGTTTAGCAAGGCCACAGGGCAGGAAGTCCACACATAAAAATTATATTTCTATATAGTAAAAAAAAAAACAAAAATTAAACATAGGAAATGAGTATAATTTATGATATCAAAAAAAATTTAGGTATAAATTTTAAAATATGAGAAAGACCTATACTATAAAGAATAGCATATTTCTAAGAAATGTGTTTTTTAATATTTCTAAAAAAATTAAAAAGCCCTAAATAAATGTAAAGGCATATATTATGTTCATGGATCAAAAGGTTCAATAGTATTAAATCTGAATTTCCAAACTGATGTAGAGATTCAACTCGGTCAATGTCAAAGTCCCAAAGGACTTTTTCTTTTTTGTAGAACTTGATGTTATTTACATAATTTTATGGAAATGCAAAGATGTTAGAAAAGCCAAAATAATTTTGAAGAAGATAAACAAATTACAGGATTTATATCACTTGAGTTTAAGACTTCTTATAAAGCTACAGTCATTAAGATAATATTTATTCGGTGATAGACATCAGTTGACCAGAATAGAGGCCAGAAGTAGATCTGCATAACAAAAGTCTCAAACTGTTTCAGTGAGAAAGGATTAGATTTTTAATATATGAACTGGAACAACTTGAAATTCACATGCACCTTTACTTTGAATGATTTGTAAAAATTATCTCAAAATATAGCATAGTCATAAAAGCATGATAATAAGACAATAATAAAACTTACAGAAATAAGCATTTGAAAAAAATCTTTGTTATCTTGGATTAAATAAAAATGTCTTAGCTCATAAAAAGCATGAACCATAAAATAAAGGATTCTTTAGCTCACAATTAGCATGATAAATTGATATCCTCAAGATTAAAAAATCTGCCCTTCAAAACTAAGAAAATGAAAATACAAGCCACAGACCAAAAGAAATATGTTTTAAAATGTATCCAATAGATGACCTGTGACCAGACGACATAAAGGTCCCCCATAAAAATCAATAAAAATAAGGAAAACAACCCAATTAAAAAAAATGTTTATTTACATTTTAGAGAGAGAGCATGCATGTGCACAAGCAGGGGAGGAGCAGAGAGAGAGGGAGACAGAATCCCAAGCAGGTTCTACTCTGCCACTGCAGAGTCTGATGTGGGGCTTGAACTCAAGAACCTTGAGATCATGAACTGAGCTGAAATCAAGAGTTGGATGCTTAACCAACTGAGCCACCAGTTTCTAAGATGAGCAAAATACTTGAACAGATACTTCACTAAAGAAGATATATGAATAGTAAATAAGCACATGAAAATTAATCATAAGGAAAATGCAAAATTATAAATATAAGAAGCTGTATTACTACACACTCACTAGAATAGCTAAAAATAAAAAGACTGATAATACCAAGTGTTGATGAGGATGTAGAGATACTGGAACTCTCACACATTGCTTGTGGGAATGTAAAATGGTAAGTCATTTTAGAAAACAGTTTGGTAGTTTCTTGTAAAATAAAATGCACTTACCAAATGACTCTGTAATCCCTCTCCTAGGTATTTAATAAAGATAAATAAATATATATATATCAGATAGGGACTTATACTGAATGTTCACAGCAGCTTTATTCCAAATAGCCTAAATCTGGCAACAATTCAAATGTCCATCAGTAAGTACATGTCACATATGTATACAATAAACTACTATTCAGCAAAATAAAGAGGTGAACTACTGATAGACTCAACAACATGGATGCAATTTACATTATTCTAAAGGAAAGAAACTGTGCACTAAAGAGTCTATACATACCTATAGTTTCATCAATATGGACCTCTAGAAAATGTAAAATGTTACTGATAGAAAGTTCACCAGTGGTTGTGAGGGAACAAGAGTTAGGAGGAGTGAGTCAACAAATTATACAGGGTTACAAAGAAACTTTTGGGGATGATAAAAATGTTATATATCATGATTGTGGTATCAGTTACAGTACTGTATACATTTGTCAAAAATCATGGACTTATACATTTAGACAATTTTACTATAAATTATACCTCAATAAAAGAGATTTTAAAAAGACTATGAGATTTTCAAAAGTCCTAAATTTCATATAGGGTTTCTAAATAAACCCTCACCACCACCTCCCTTTTCCACAACCCCCCTATTAGAAAAAAAGCTATATTTAAAATAAATTTTTAACATACTGGTAATATCTGCTAATTATTAAGCAATTAGAAAATACAGAAATGTAGAGAAAAGAAATAACCCATCACCCAAAGATATACTTTTTTTTATTCTGCTGTTTTTCCTTCCAGGGCTTTGTTATATAGTTATGATAGAATATGAAAAAAATTGAATCATACTGTATATTTGATTTAATACCTTGTTTTTATCACGAAAACTATAATGTTAAAACTTAATTTTTGGTGTTTATTTTCCTGGTCAAAATATCTAGTTTATAACATTTATTATTAAAAATAAATTCCAGGGGCGTCTTGGGTGGCTCAGTTGGTTAAGTGTCCGACTTCGGCTCAGGTCATGATCTCGCAGTCCATGAGTTCGAGCCTCGTGCCGGGCTCTGTGCTGACAGCTCGGAGCCTGGAGCCTGCTTCAGATTCTGTGTCTCCCTCTCTGTCTGCCCCTCCCCACTCATGCTCTCTCTCTCTCTCTCTCTCTCTCTCTCTCAAATAAATAAATATTAAAAAACAAATAAATGAAAATAAAAATAAATGCCAGTTAGAAAATGTGTCTATAGTGGGGCACCTGGGTGGCTCAGTCAGTTCAGTGTTCAACTTCAGCTCAGGTCATGATCTCACAGTTGATGAGTTTGAGCCCCACATCGGGCTCTCTCCTGTCAGTGTGGATCCCACTTCAGGTCCTCTGTCTCCCTCTCTCTGCCCCTTCTTCTCTCTCTTTCAAAATAAATAAGCATTTGAAAAATTCAAAAAATTAAAAGAAAATGTGTCTTATGGTAAAAAGAAATGTGTTAGTAAAACGAGAGACTGAAGAAGTTCCATTTGTTCTATTTAGATTAAAACACATGACTTTTCAGTACTTGGTTCCCATCTATAAACTGGTATCTCCACTCTCCTCAAAAAAATCCTTTTTTAAAACTTTTGTTTCTTTTCCTGAAGTATCTGAGAGGCAATTTGCCGAGAGGCAAACTAGGGGGAAAAATGTCACGCACAGAGTTCATCCTAACCTGCAAGTGTCTTAACTGGGGAGTCAGCCACTTAGCATTCTTGGTTTTAACATGTGTTTGGGAAACACATGTAATAAAAATCACTGCATGATGCGAATGGATTTGGGAAGCAGAATCAGTCCAATGAAAAGCAAGACAAAGAGGCAGTGCTCTTCAGGTACTAATCAGACAGGAAAAAGCAGCTGAGTGGGAGAGACTGCATCTGTTTATGGAGTACTTAAACCCCTAAAGCACCAACTGTTGGCTAGGCACGGTGCAGGCATTCTAGATGGTGGTGGAAAGCTACAGACAACTTGCTCTCTAAGACTGGACAATCTGTACGCACAAATTCCCATAATATTTAGAATCCAATAACTAGTATAAAAGGAACAGGGTTTCTTTCAGAAGAGAATCTGACCAGTTCCAGCTGAAAATGATGCAATGGCGAAAGGGAGGACCCTGATACTGGGTTGTGTGGGATGAGTCAGATTCTAACTGGCAGCAGCAGGAACCTCTGGGGCGTGGCGGAGTAGGAAGAGAGGTTCTATGTATGCTGGGAAGCATGACAAAGTTGCTAAGCTGAGAATGCCCAGGACATACTCGGAATAATGAATTAGTCCTGGTTGAAAGCCACGACCACATGCTGGGGAATTGTAACTGATGAGCTTAGAAGTTGAGGCAAATTACAGGTGACTTTGGATATCAGGAGAGGCTTGTGAACATTCTGTAAGAAATGTGAGGTCACGGAAGGTTTTTGATCTAGGAAATAATGGTATGTGGTCGTGCTTTGGTTAATCTGGTTGTAATGGGAAAACGTGATAGGAGCTGGAAAAAACCAAAAGCACTTAGGAGTTTATCATAATATTCTTTTTTAAAAGTTTATTTATCTTGAGAAAAGAGAAAGAATGTACATAGGGGTGGGGGAGGGGAAGAGAGAGGGAGAGAATCCCAAGTGGGCTCCCCACTGACAGCACAGACCCTAACGCCAGACTCAATCCCACAAACTGTGAGATCATGACCTGAGCCAAAATCAAGAGTCAGACTCTCAACCCACTGAGCCACTCAGGCATCCCTATCACAATATTCTGAAAGTCTGAAATTCAAATGATACAAAAAATGTAACAAAATGACAGATGCAAGAGTTATTTTTGGAGTTAAAAGATATGAGTTTGGGCAACAGATTGGTTTATAGTGGCAAGAGTTAGAATCTAAGTCTACAAGGCCAACAAGAGCAAATATACTTCCATTCGCACCTGCCATATTCACTGATGACCCGGTCTCACTGAATCCAGGTGAGACAGCAGGATGCTGAGAGGTACCATGGCACAGTGCTCAAGAGTATGAATTCTAGAGGCAGTCTGCCTGGGTTTGAGACTTGGCCCTGTCATCTAATAGCTATGTGACCTTGGGTAAGATGCATCCACATGCCTCCATTTCTTTATTTGTAAAAATGGAGCTAATAACCATAACTACTTCATGGGGTGGTTGCAAGGAATAACTCAGTTAACATTCACAAAGTTTGTTTCCAAATGAACATTTGAAATCATGCCTGGCACAAAGTAAGTGTGGCATAAATGTTTGTTAAAAAATACAAATGCTCATGTAGTCCTACACTAACGTGAGTTGTCATAGGAGGTGAAACTGCTTCCATGTCTGCCCATGTCCTGAAATGTTGGCTCTTCTCCGTGTCTAATCTTCTGTCTGTGAGCTATATTTTCTCTTTAGGCAATCTTATTCACTCAGTGGCTTTTAAATACCATTTGTACGTTGGCAGGAGGTAAATGCATATTTCCCCTCAGACATCTCTTGCCAACATGTTGCCTCCTCTTGAGTGTTTCGTGAGCGTGTAAAAATTAGCATGGCTGAAACAGAACACTGGACTCTGTACTCCAGACCTGCCTCTCCCATGGTTCACCAACTCAGATGATGGCACCATCATTTACTCCAAATTTAAGATTCATCCTCCATGACTCTCTTCCCATCCAATATATCAATGTCCAATCCCCACTACCTCCAGAACATTCCCAGCATGAGCACATTCGCCTCCACCTTCACTCTAGCCTCTGCAGCACTCTGCACCTGCCCTTCTGTAAGACTTTCCCTGAGTCCACTCTTTCCCTCTTACAGTCTACTCACTCTCTCCACAGTAGCTAAAAAGATCATTTAAAAAAATGTGTATCATGCATGTAGCTCCTCTGTTTAATACTGCCATTGCTTACTACTGAATAAAGATTTAAATCTCAATTCCTTACATGGCCTAGAGGCCCCTTACTCTCAGGTTTCATTCTTTTTTCATGTTGCTCTGCACTTCAATCCCATCCCTGGTTTTCTCTACTGGCCTCCAACATGCCAAACTCTGTCTCAACTCAAGGACTTCCAATGTTCATGCTCCATCTTATTGAAACCTTCTTTGCCCTTCTGCTGGCCAAATTCTACTTACCCTTCAGAGCTCACCTAAAATGGCATTTGACCAGTAAGGCCTTCTCACCCTTATTTCCTTCAAGGACTCTACCATACTTTGTAAATATGTATTTTCATTGTGTGCTTGTTTGGTTGATATTTTTCTCCCCCACTATTATAAGCTCTAAAAGCACAAGGCCATATTTGTTTGTTTACCCCTATATATCCAGCCCTTTTCCAGTGCCTCAATAGAAATACAGTTTTTAACAGGCATGAAGGATGGAAGGAAGGAAGAAAGGAAGGAAGGAAAAGAAAGGCAATCAGTAACACTGATCAACAGCCATTACCCTTTGCTTCTCTGAACTAGGGAGCCATTAAGATAATGGGAGAGTTGGAGTAGAAATGGGAGTGGGAAGAAGTGGAAAATAGAAGGTAGTAGAAGTAGCAGAAAGTAGAAAGAAGTAGAAAGAAATGGGAGTAGAAAAGAACTAGTTTGGTGAGAAAAGGTGACTTATTCAAGTTGTGGTTCATTATCATTCAGGACACACATATTTATTCTCTTCCACTATTACTTCCCAGATATAATTAAAGAAAAGATATTACAAAAGGAATAAATATATAACAACTCTGATAAATATGAACAAGTACCATTTGCAGGGCCAGGAATTTGGAGGAGTTTTCAGAAGCTATCAAGCAGATAAAATTGGATTTAATAGCAGGATAAATAAATAACTAGGAGGGAGAATAAACTCCTTGCAGTGGTGACAGTCTTCCTTCCTAATTTCTCACTGGCTTCCTAGAGAAAGGTCAAACCTGCAGACAGAAGAATAGGAAACGGGCACCGGCCAAACACAGGGCAATGATTAGAGTGCAGCCTATGGGGGGGCGCCTGGGTGGCGCAGTCGGTTAAGCGTCCGACTTCAGCCAGGTCACGATCTCGCGGTCCGTGAGTTCGAGCCCCGCGTCGGGCTCTGGGCTGATGGCTCGGAGCCTGGAGCCTGTTTCCGATTCTGTGTCTCCCTCTCTCTCTGCCCCTCCCCCGTTCATGCTCTGTCTCTCTCTGTCCCAAAAATAAATAAAAAACGTTGAAAAAAAAAATTTAAAAAATAGAGTGCAGCCTATGGAAAGGTTCGGCTGCCTTGGCCGCTCCTCCTCTGCATATTTGTGCTAAGGCTGGAAATGGCATTTGCTCCTGTGTTAAAGCCATGAGAAGGCCCTTCCAAGGGAGCAGACATCGACTGTGTCTGTGTGTATGTGTGCGCAAGTGTGCACGTGTGCACACGTGTGAGGTAGTGGTGGCACTGGGGGTTCTCTGCCTGAGGCCAGAAAGAGAAGCTGACCAAACCTAAGGTAACTTCAGAACCACACAAGTGATGTGTGTTCATCTCTGAGATGAATAATAATAAGGGCAATTCTGTAACAGCATCAGCGATGACACACACCATCCCCTCAATAAAGGCGTCCTGATTTTGGAGGCCAAGATTCACCAGCTTCTCTTTTTTTATCTACTCCTCCTATACCTGGAAAAGATGGCCCATCGGCATTTTCCATTTTGACCCCCTCCTTCAAGGTTAGAGATTTATCATAGACACCGATGGGCATTAACAGCAGAGAAAACCATACCAGTTTCCAATACTAAACTACTGAATCCTTTGTTTAAAACATGGACAGCCAATGATAACCAGACATTTGGGGGAAGTCAGCAACAGAACAGAGAAGAACCGTGATTAACAAAGAGGGACAACATTGAAGAGAAAAGAAAACTTGAACAAAGTCAGGAAGATAACGAGTACATAAAACAAGATAAACCAGATAAACAAGATAAACATTAAAAAGATAAATCAGAAAACAAAAATAGTTTTTTAGAAATTAAAATATGATTGCCGGGGCGCCTGGGTGGCTCAGTCAGTTAAGCATCGGATTTCGGCTCAGGTTATGATCTCGTGGTCCCTGGGTTTGAGCCCCGCGTGGGGCTCTGTGCTGACAGCTCAGAGCCTGGAGCCTGCTTCAGATTGTGTCTCCCTCTCTCTCCCTGCACCTCCCTCACTCATGCTTTCTCTCTGTCTCTCAAAAATAAATAAATGTTAAAAAATATATGATTGCCAAACTTAAAAAGTTAATAAAAGATCCTGTCTAAAAGAACAGATACTGCCAAAGGCCAAAGTCGAGCAATGAAAAGGTAAGTAAATGAAACATTCTAGAACTTAAAATAAAAAGAGAATAAAATGATGAGAGAAAGCAAAGGACATAGAAGTTGTACATGGAAAGAAAAGAAAGGCTTAGAAAATAGATCCATACGTTCCCAAACCTGTCCAGAATGTGAGAGCAGAAGGAACAGATGGGGGAAATAATAGAAGAAATAATCAAAGACATAAAAGAAGAAAATTTCCCTAAAATAAGCAGAGACTTGAATACTAGTTCACTTAGCCAATAAGATTTAAGGAGCTCTTACTGTTTGTCAGGTACTCTTCCTAGCATTCATAGAACAGTGAACTAAACAGGAAAAAAAAACCCAAAAAACCCTCTGCTCTGTTAGACCCTAGATTGCAGCATGCTGAGTGCAATTAATGAAAAAAGACATACACGTTTGGATACGTCCCATGACATTTCTGAACTTCAAGGATAAAGATAATGTCCTAAAAGCCAGTAGGAGCCTGGGTTGGTGGGAGACAGTTATCTATAATCGCATCAGACTTCTCATCTTGGACACCACTTACAAGTTGACAGTGGAGTGGTACCAAGAAAAATCTGAAGGAAGGTAGTTTTATAAATAAAATTTGATTACCAAAGAAACTATCGCTCAAGTGTAAGGGCAAGAGAAAGGCCTCTTATTGGATATATGGAGACCCAGAATAATGATCACCCCTGTACCTTTACTGCCAAAAAAAAAAAAAAAAAAAAAAAAAAGAGAAAAACTTAAATATGGAGTTCAGAAAATTATAAAGTGAATTCAAGAGTATACCACAACATTTGAGAAAGAATACAAATAACCTATGAAGTAAAACTCAAACTAAAACAAAAGTCAGTGTGACAGCTGAGCAACTTAGAATGCGATCAGTCTGAATTAGAAAAGAAAGAATATTAAAAGGCACCAAGGAGGATGTCCTCAAGAAAAAAAGCAGCTGCAATAACAAAATGCATAATTGAAAGTCAGTAAGTATATAATATGTTGTTATACTGGTACACTATGCTATGACATGTTGTATAAGGTATTATGATAATATCATACATTATTTATATATTTCCACCCTGCTGAGATGAGGGCAGAATTTCTTCTGATTAACCTGGGCGATATTTTTCCCAGGGAAACAAATGCAAGAAGGGTGTGATCTAAATAAACATTTTAAAAGGAGACAGGATTCTGGACAACTGCCGCAGTGTTAGATCACTTTGGGGGGAAAAAAATCAGCTTTCTAGGAGTAAGGCAGATTGTCTGAAATAAAATAGAGTGTATAACTGATATTAGCTATACCTTGTGAAACTGTGGTGCTCAAAAGATGGGAAAGTAGAGCTGTTCAAAAGCTCGGACAATGAGGACAAAACTGGGAAGAGGCTAGAACCAGTGCTGGAGATGTTGGGAATTGTTTGCACCAAGCTGGGGGGCAGGCGGCGGGGGGGAGGGGTGCTGCGAGGCTGTGAGAAGAGTTTAGCGGGCAAAGAAAGAGACTCTGGAACACCCAATCATGGACCATGGGTAGGCACAGAAGGTTGCAAAGGGGCCCTCATATCTAAGCTGTCGATAGAGAAATGTGCACTCTTCCAGAAAGAAGCATCATCGGGGATCCGAGTCCAGGCTGAAAAGGAGCCAATGGTATGGCACCTGGCAGGAACTGGTGACCCAGTTCTGGTCAGTAAGGGGGGAAAAGACAGCTTGCAGGGTAAACTGGAGATGGAATGCAAAAACAGCACAGCTGCCATGGGGTCCAGTCATACGGAGGCATGGAGTGTGTAAGGAGAGAAAGGGTGCCCCCCACCCCCACCCTTCCAGCCCTTATCATCACATGGGGACACTGCAACCTAGGGAGCTGACGCCCTCCTATTGCCAAATCTTCAAAGAGCATTCTGTGCACACTTGAGGCATAAAAGCTTTTGCTGCATAGTTTGTCTTTTTGAGAATGTTGTCGAATGTCACAGTCTATAACAAAGTCCACAGGCACCTCCCTGTCATCCATTGGCAGGGAGAAGAAGGATTCCTGGTTGGGATTATAGTCTTGCTGCCTTTGATTATCTTCCACCTGACAAAGAGGTATAACCTGAGGGTGAAGAGGCAGCAGCCTGCTGAGTATTCTGTAAACAATCCCATTATCACACAACAACTCAATGAGCAGTATTTACCCTTACAAGGTACCTCTCAACAACTCACCAAGCTGCTTTTCAATAAAGCTATTACCTGTGGCTTGTGAAGGTAACCCAGGCACATCTTTCAAATGGGAGGCCTTGCCAGGAGGAGGAAGGAGTGGATTTTCAGCTAGCTGGGATGGCCAACACCATGGATGTTAACCCAGTTTGCTTCACTCAAAGAAACCATGTGTTTCATGGCCAGGGAGCAGCCATGAGCTCAGCTTTTGTGCTGTTTATTCAATGCGTGTACAGTTACCGAACCTAGGGCTGAATACAGGGGCAAACCTAAAGTATGTGACTTAAGAGCTTCTCATTTTTAGCACTCCCTGCTCTGAACAACACAATTATTCCCACTAGCAATCACAATAATTAATAATGTTTTTTTTTCTTTAGCTTTAAAACACAAATAAAACAGGTGGTAAAGGCATGGTTCAGATTCAATAAAATAGTTTGCGTATGAGATTAAAACTGCACTTCCCAAAGAAAAAAATTTTTTACCTTTGCAGTTCACATTCTGGTTCCATGTTTTAAAAGTACAAATAAAAACTCCACAGAGTCATAGAGAATGACGTAATTGAAGGAATTCAAGTTCTGCTTCTTTGTGTGTACAAGCACAGTGCTATTGCTGTTCAACTGTTTAAATTCAGGAATATGTAGTACGACAGGGATCAGAGGCAGGGACTTTCTTACCAACAGTGAACTCCACCAATTCTGAACCCTCGGGACGGTTGTCTAGGAAGAAACATATGTCAGTGCGTCCCCGTGTGTTAGAAGCTAATTGAGTAACTGAGGGTTCCTCCAGTAACTTCCGTGTAGGATACAGTGCTCATTCAAGGGTAAGTAACAAAGACATGCTAACCTGAAGACCACACATATATTATTAAAACACAACAGCAACCACAGGAATTGTTTAGAGCTTAGACCAACAAACGACTTTTTCAGGAGGAGTATTTTCTCACTGGCATCTCCAGAATTTTCAGCACACGAAGATAATAAAAAGCAGATCGAACTTTCAGCGGGTTTCATCATTTGTTTGAAATTCTCTACAGACAGGGTACCCCTTCCTGCCTGAACCCAGTGTGGCCCACTGCCACAGAGCCTGCCTGGGTCCACTCCCAACTGGGTAGGTCCTGAAGCTCCAGAAGTATTTCCAAAGTGGGTGACTGGCTAGAGCCATCTGTGCTGACTGGACTAGGAAGCAGTGTCATGGCACCAGGAAAGACATGTGCCTCTGAGAAGGCTTGGTGCAACAGCCCATCTGGCAGCAGCACTTTCTATGATGGCTACAACCGAACAGGCTTCCTTGGTGAAGTATATATACAAGCTTTATGTATACTTGTGCTCAAGTTGTATCTGTTTGCACAACGTGCTAACATGTCTTCAAAAGGCTTACCGTGCCTTTCTGGATTAGAACGATGTGTTAGGAACAGGAATGGAGAACAGCAGTACAAGCCCCAGGGCCCTTCCTTGCAAAGGTAAAAAGCCCAATGCAAAATTACGGTAACACCAAGAGCAATACCTTTATAGTCTTTCTGAGTCTATAAGGCACCTCTAGGTCTAATATACGCAGGGCTCCCTCCTGACCCGCAGTTTCGTTTTCTGCAGTTTCTCCCACTGGCGGTCAACCACAGTCTGACAGCAAATGATCCGCCTTCTGAATTATCATCAAAAGATCCACAATAGCATAATGCGACACCACATGCCTACATTTACTTCGCTTCATCTCATCATGTAGGCATTTTATCGTTTCACCTCATCACAAGAACAAGGATGAGTTCAGTACACTAGTATATTTGGAGAGAAACCACATGCACATAACTTTTATTATAATGTATTATTATAATTATTCTATTTTATTACTCACTATCGTTTGTTGTTGACCTCTTACTGTGCCTAACATATAAAGTAAATTAAACAAAAAACTGTTTTGACATTTATTTATTTTTGAGAGAGGGATTGCCAGAGCATGCGCAGGGTAGGGGCAGAGAGAGAGGGAGACACAGAATCGGAAGCAGGCTCCAAGCTCCCAGCTGTCAGCACAGAGCTTGACGCGGGGCTTGAATTCATGAACCACGAGATCATGTCCTGAGCCGAAGTCTGACGCTCAACCGACTGAGCCACCCAGGTGCCTCTAAATTAAATTTTATTGTACAGGACGCCTGAGTGGCTCAGTCGGTTGAGCGTCTGACTTCGGCTCAGGTCATGATCTCACGGTTTGTGGTTTAAGCCCCATGTCGGGCTCTGTGCTGACGGCTCAGAGCCTGGAGCCTTCTTCAGATTCTGTGTCTCCATCTCTCTCTGGCCCTCCCCTGCTCGCGCTCTGTCTCACTCTCTGTCTCTCAAAAATAAATGAACATTAAAAAAAAATTTTTTTTTAAATTTTATTGTAGGTATGTATGTATAAGAAAAACCACAGTATATATAGGGTTTGGTACAATCTGCATTTCAGGCATCCACTGGGGGTCTAGTACCTTGCATTCTCTACAGATAAGGAGCCTATTACTGTAAGTTTATTTTTACAAAAATATTTGAGACATAAGTTTCATTGTCCTTATTTTACAAGTGAGTAAACTGAGGCTCTGAGAAGTTAGGTGATTTCTAAACATCACAGCTGGTTCACAATGGAGTGGAACACAAAGAGTGATCTTCTGAGTCCAATGCACTTTCCACCACACAGCTTTGAAGTATGGTAATAATAGGGGCTGTCATACAGAGGACTAGAAAGAGAAACGCTTACTGCTCGCAAGAAGTTTACAATCTGTTATTTAGTGGCAGGTCAGATTCCATTACGCTTAATCCACCGGCAGTGACCTTTTCCATGGCGTCCACCTGGCAGACTCTTCCATATCTTTTAAGACCTATCTCAAGAGACGTCTTCATCTGCAAAGCCTTCTCTGACCGGAAGGCACAGTTAGGGGAAACTTTCTCCTTTGTCTCTCCACTCCAGTCTCACATCGCCTACCAGGCTAAACTGGAACCTGTGATTTGCCACCTGCCTCTAAATGTATCTGTGAACTCCTTAAGTTCAAGAGCATTATTCTTATTTGTAGCCCCAGTGTCTAGCAGGGTGTCTGGCATCTTTCAAGCTCAGAGCACATTTTAATCTCTACACATCCCAATTTCTGAGAAAAAACCATAAATGAAGGTATTTATAATTGAGGGTGAGTCAGCATAACATCACCCTCCTATACTGAGAAGAATTCATCCATTAAGTTCTATTTGCTTTCTCATAGAGACAAGAGATCAGAAATCTAGACAGACACGCTTACATCACCGACTCCATTTCAAAATACTGATACCGAGAACATAATAAAATTATCCTGTGAATGAAATCAATATTCTATTTCTTAATGCTGCTAAATGTATCTCCCAAACCAATCTTCTATCACATTAGCAAACTCTCAGAGAATATTGGAGCCAGAATGGGTCTCTGAAATTAATGCAGCCCAACACAGTGATTTTATACGTGAGGAAATCAAGAGCCTGAGATACTAAATGACTTGCCTAAAATTACACGTTTGGTTAGTGGACGAGCCAAGCCAGTAAGCACTTTCCCATAGTCTTCCTGCTGCTTCCGGGACCCAGAGAAGAAAGAAGATTGGTAATGACCAAAGCAAAGTCCAAGGGGAGAGCACTGCTGTGTGGACTCACCCACTCCCCGCTCTAGTAAATGAAACAGATAAAACACGAACATACACAGTAAGGAGCGACTACCTCCAACAGCAGAGGGTTATTTCCCTTGACCAAACAATATGGAACCAGGACTCTGTAAAATGCGAGTTTTACCTCAGAGAAATTAAAATGAAATTTTACACTCAAACAAAAAGGTGTGCACATACTTTTGTAGCAAAGAAACTGATGCCAAAGTGACATATCAAGAGGGGCTTGATTTTAGAATATCTACCTCCAGAATGCTAATAATTATATAATTACTGTGTCATTTTGAGCCACTGCTTGTGTAATTTGTTAAGGCAGTCACGTGAAACCAATGCAATGACTTTATCCAATACTCAACTGGGGTGTGTTAAAGGATGATGGAGGGCAGGTGATGTTTAGGGGCTGTGGCATCCTCTTCCCTTCCGCAGGAGACTGAGTGGGGCAGGCGTAGTCATGCAGTGAATTCCTGAGGGGAGAAAGCCTGAGCAATACCTGACCCCGGTGTCAACAGAGCCTGTCCGTTGGAAGTGGAGTGGGAGCTTGGGAAGATGGTGGCAAGCAAATGCTGAGTCTGAGCCAGCCGCCAAAAGGCAAGCTCGCCAAACACAAGGACAGAGGTCTGAGTAGGGAGAAGTATCAGAAGCCAGAGTCTGCGGCTGGAGGAGAGAAGGGCAGGGGAGATAAAAGCAGGGGGAGAATGGCTGGAGAGCAATTCGGGGTGGCGCCTGGATGAGCCCCTGAGGGGTGTTGTCCACTGGGAGCCTCTACGAGCCTTGTCCTGCCCACCTCACTGCTTCTTTCCTGTGTCTGCAATGGGGAACAATTCCACCCTCCAACAAGTTGCCCAAACCAGAAACCTGGGAGTGTTGTATAAAATCCTTCCGTCTGTCTCCCTCACACTTTCCGTTGATTATAAATCTAGGAGCACTGGCTGAGAAATCAGGGGCGGGGTGGGGGAAGCTAGCTTTGGTTTTCTTCTGAGGATACTCTTCATGGAAAGGCAACAGACACAATATCCGATCCAAAAAATATTATTTCTCACCTCTCCTTTTGGAGATGTTAGCCTAGAACAATGTCTATTTCATCTTCAACTATGACCGGTTTAGAATGAGCATTTTAGCAGCCTCGTACATATGAAGGAATGAGGGGCACAGCCCGGCACTGGTTACCATGTAGAGGAATGAAGGTCAAGGTGTTAGGGCCAAATTCCATGATGGCCCCCAAGATTCTCACCTGCTGGTGTACACACCACCTGAGCATGAATCGGATTTGTGTGAATAATGGAATTTCACTCCTGTGACTACGTTACGTGTTATGTCAGAGATGAAGGGACTTTGCAGATGTGAATGAGGCCCTCCATCAGCATAAGGAGAGTATCCTGGGTAGGTCTAACTTTTAAAAGAGAGTCCAAACCTTCCCAGAGGAGAAAGGAGAGATTCAAAGCAAGACAGTTTCTTCTTGGCCTTCAAACAGTCGGTCATGCTGTGAACTGTGGAGACGGGACAGCCTACAGGAGCTGAGGGCATCAGTCCTACAACCGCAAACAACTGAATTCTGCCTAGAACCTATGTGAGCTTGGTCCCAAATGAGAAGCAACGGGACTGACACCTTTCACAGCCTTATAAGACCCTGAGCAGAGGACCTAGCTGAGCCATGCCTGAACTCCCGTGGAAACTGCAAGACAATAAAATATGTGTCTGTTTACACACATTTAAACTCCTAGACGAATGGTGATTGGCTATGCAGCAATAGAAAACAAATATAGACACCATCTGCTCTATGGAGGAATAAGAGGCAGGTGTGACCCCTGGCAGGTCACCCCACGTCACCAAGCACCCACCACCCAGCTTCCCTCCCTAGGAGGGCTGCAGGGAGAAAAGAGAGCTCGCATTCCTTACCCATGTCTATAGGAGCCTTTCCCAAGCCAAGAAACCTGGCCATTTGGAACAACGCAGGTAATTAGGTATCAGTGCTAAACTACAGGTAACGCCGGCAACAGATATTATTACTGTCATCTTCTAACAATCTTGAGGTTTTAAAACTCCCCAACAAGGAAGAGGTGGGAAGCTGTGCAGGCTGGGAGACTTTACTGTCCTGCGCGAACCATCTCTACTTGATTTTGAAGAATATACCATAACATGGTGAGCCATCCGGCTCTACCAGTGAGCCAAAGCAGCCTCCTAATCCCACCCATGATCACAAATGAAGCTTTGAGTTTCTCTATTCATCATTCAGACAGTTAGAAACTCACTTGCATGATCCCTTGGTGCTTGCCGGATCTCCGAGGAAGAGTGAATTGCTTACAACTGCTTACTCTCCTTCCATTGTTCCGGGATCCTCATGCAGAAACTTGAAGTGTGGCCCAACCAAGTGTGATCTGGCTCCTGACCACCTCCAGTCTCAAACCACTTTGCCTCTGACACTCTACACTCAGGCCACAGTGAAGTTTGCTCCATTTCTAATGCACGCCATGCTCACACATGCATGCCTCTGAGACTTTATGCAGGTGCACTCTTCTGCCTGGGACACACCTCTAAGCCTATTTGTCACATCTAGGGCTCCTGAAACCCTTCCATATTCCCAAGAGATACCAGCACTAGGAGCATCTCCAGTTCTAATGAGGCAACTTAAGGTGGGTTCCTGGATGGCCTCTGGATGAGGGCTGGTCAACAGAAAGACCAAGCCATGATTAGAAGCTTAGAATTTTCAGCTTCTCCACCCCACCAATTCCTCCATAATGTGGAGGGCAACTAGAAATAGAGTTAGCAATCGATCGTGCTCACCTGATGAAGCCTCCATAAAAATCCCCATGGCGGGGTGTTTGGAGAGCTTCGAGGCTGGTGAAAATGTTCATGTACTAGGAGGGTGTACACCCCAACTCCACAGGGACAGAAGCTCTTCTCCCTGTGTATTTCTTCAACTGGCTGTTCATATGTATCCTTTATAACATCCTTTAATAAAGTGGTAAATATAAGTGAGTGTTTCCAGTTCTGTGAGCCACACTAGCAAATTAATTAAACTGGAAGAAGAGATGGTGGGGACTTCTGATTTGTAGCCCAATCAGGCAGAAGTTGTGGGTAACCTGGGGACCTATACAATGTGTAACTGGCATCTGCAGTGGGGTGGTGGCAGTCTCATGGGACTGAGCCCTTAAGCTGTGGGATCCGACACTAACTCCAGGTAGAAAGTGTTACAATTGAGTAAAAGACAATCAGTTGGCGTCATGGAGAATTACTTGCTGTGTGGAAAAAACCTCCACACATTTGGTGACCAGAAGTGTCAGCAGTAAAATGTGAGGAGGGGACACACGTGGGAAACTGGAGGTTTTCCCAATGCACCTTTATAGCCCATACAGCCCATATAGTTTGTCGTGCTGTGTTTATTTTGATGCTGCTGCTGGTGCTGTCCACCTAGCTTCAAGGAGCAGTAACTCCTCTGTTCTGATCCAAGTTGATTTAGCAAACATGGAGGCCCCCCCCCCCGGCTGTATGCAACGTCTGTGCTATGTCCTGGAGGGGTAGGGGTAAAAGGACATGAGGCTCCTGTCCCTGGAGGCTAGACCCTCCTCAGAGCCCCCACCGCTCCTATCTTAGCTCCCATCTCCCTCATTCTGAATCTTGCATTAGTTTTCATCCCTCCCTTGGCCCCCCCAAAACCTTTAGGGTGACATCTACACTGACAGCTGGTATGGCTTTCCATGACTGGACCCCTGCTGCCCTCCTCAGCCCTAACTCCCCCTGAGCTATCTGCACAGTGAGCCCCTCTCTTCCCAGACTCCTCCCCTTTCTGAAACACCATTTCTTCCCTTATTCCCCTAGCAGAATCATACATGTAACCCTTGGGGACTCAGTCCAGGCATTTCATCTGCTGGGAAGTCCCCTCTGTGCTTTCTCGAACTGGGTAGCCCCAGACACCCTCCATGGCAATCCTGGAAGTGCTATAGCATGATGGATATCTCTCTCTCTCTCTCTCTCTCTCTCTCTCTCTGTCACTATCCTCGGCTCCTTTAAGCCACAGTGGAATGTTCTTTGTGTCTTTATCCATCAAGAATCAAGTATGGCCATGCTGAAAGCAGGCGTCCAGAGACAGACTGCAGAATGAGTGAGTTCAAGACCTCACATTCAGCAACCTGAGAGCGACCCTTAGGTGGTGGTGAAATGGAAAAGAGGTTCTTCACCTGCTCCAGGGTTTCATAAAGTTCTAAAAATATATACCCCCAGTGTCATGATTTAAAGCTTTAAAATGGAAGCAACCCCTTGATTCTGATGTCCTAGTCTGAACAGAGAAAAAGAAACTTCCCATCCAAACATTGCCATGTGAAGCAGGTGTTGGGAGTGAGAAGCTACTTAGTACTTTTAGTGACTGTCTCTCCCACTAGATGGAAAGAAGTTAGAGGCCAACTCCTTTTTATTTTTATTTTTAAATGTTTATTTATTTATTGAGAGAGAGCGCATGAATAGGGAAGAGGCAGAGAGAGAGAGAGAGAGAGAGAGAGAGAGAGAGAGAGAGAGATTGAGAGAGAAAATCCCAGGCAGGCTCCATACTCAGCACGGAGCCCAACTCGAGGCTCAATCTAATGACCAGAACCATGAAATCAAGCCCTGACCCATGATCAAGAGTCAGACGCCTAACTGACTGAGCCACCCAGGTGCCCCAGAGGGCATCTCTTTTTTAAAACCCCAGGTTCCAGCATAGTGCCTCCTCCATAGAGAATGCCTGATTCCCCCACTGTTTTGGATAAATGGAATGTGAAAAGACAGTATTTGGCACAAATTTTTCTGAAATGTGTTAAATGTGTATATTTATGCTAAATGATAAATGTGTTATCTACATGTGTGAAAGAGAAATATACTTTAAATGTCACTAAACAAACCCTATGCTGAATCCTTCCATAACATGATTAACCCAGTTTTGGGGTTTTGTTTTTAGGATTTTTTTTTTATTTCACAGTATTAGTACAGGTGCTTGCCATCTCTTGCCTGGATGATTAAAGAAGAAAGAAAGAAAGAAACCACCTTGAGGCACTGGGGTGGCTCAGTCAGTTGAGCATCTGACTTCAGCTCAGGTCATGATCTCACAGTTCTTGAGTTCGAGCCCCGTGATGGGCTCTGTGCTGACAGCTCAGGGCCTGGAGCCTGCTTTGGATACTGTGTCTCCCTCTCTCTCTGCACCACCCCCCACCCCCCCACCCGCCCGCTCACACACTGTCTCTCTCTCTCTCTCTCTCTCAAAAATAAATATTAAAAACAAAACAAAATCACCTCATGAATCCTTTTGCCTCTGCTATTCTTTTCAAAATACAGTATACATCTCCATTACTATAGTCATAGCTGGTTTTTTTTGTTTTTTTAGAGGAGGGGGAGGGCAGAGAGAGAGGGAAAGACAGGATCTTTTTTTTTTTATTTTTTTAAATCTTTATTTTTGAGAGAGAGAGAGAGCAAGCGTGAGACCAACACAGAGAGAGGGAGACACAGAATCCAAAGCAGGCTCCAGGCTCTGAGCTGTCAGCACAGAGCCTGACACGGGGCTTGAACTCATGATCCACGAGTTCAAGACCTGAGCCTAAGCCAGATGCTCAACTGACAGAGCTGCCCAGGCACCCTGAGAGAGGATGTTAAGTAGGCTCCATGCTCAGTGTGGAGCCTAACACAGGGCTCAATCCCATAACCCTGAGATGATGATCTAAGCTAAAACCAAGAGTCAGGTGCTTAACCAACTGAGCTACCTGTGTGCCCCAATAGCTGGCATTTATTTTTTTTAATTTTTTAATTTTTTTATTTTTTTTACCTCTCCTTCACTTTTATTTTTTTTCAATATATGAAATTTATTGTCAAATTGGTTTCCATACAACACCCAGTGCTCATCCCAAAAGGTGCCCTCCTCAATACCCATCACCCACCCTCCCCTCCCTCCCACCCCCCATTAACCCTCAGTTTGTTCTCAGTTTTTGAGAGTCTCTTATGCTTTGGCTCTCTCCCACTCTAACCTCTTTTTTTTTTCCCCTTCCCCTCCCCCATGGGTCTCTGTTAAGTTTCTCAGGATCTACATAAGAGTGGAAACATATGGTATCTGTCTTTCTCTGCATGGCTTATTTCACTTAGCATCACACTCTCCAGTTCCATCCACGTTGCTACAAAGGGCCATATTTCATTCTTTCTCATTGCCATGTAGTACTCCATTGTGTATATAAACCACAATTTCTTTATCCATTCATCAGTTGATGGACATTTAGGCTCTTTCCATAATTTGGCTATTGTTGAGAGTGCTGCTATAAACATTGGGGTACAAGTGCCCCTGTGCATCAGTACTCCTGTATCCCTTGGGTAAATTCCTAGCAGTGCTACTACTGGGTCATAGGGTAGATCTATTTTTAATTTTCTGAGGAACCTCCACACTGTTTTCCAGAGTGGCTGCACCAGTTTGCATTCCCACCAACAGTGCAAGAGGGTTCCCATTTCTCCACATCCTCTCCAGCATCTATAGTCTCCTGATTTGTTCATTTTGGCCACTCTGACTGGCGTGAGGTGGTATCTGAGTGTGGTTTTGATTTGTATTTCCCTGATGAGGAGCGACGTTGAGCATCTTTTCATGTGCCTGTTGATAGCTGGCTTTTTAAAATACACATCACTGTGTCTCTCTAGAGCTTAGGGGTGTCTTATAATTCCTCTACTTTTAAAGGGACTGTGTCTAAGCTCTTGAACACGAAACACAGAGTCCCATAGCCAGGCCCCCTTCTGGCCTCCTCACATATCAAGCTCCATGGTGTGCTCTGTCCTATAGACAGTGTCTGTATGCATGGTGCATTTCCACCCCTCTCTGCCAGTGCTATTTGCTCTGATGTCCCCCTCCCCCTTCTCCTCCTTTTCCACTGAGAATCCAGAAGCTGGAAGAATGCTTTGGGCTGCAAGTGACAGAAAGCCTGACTCAAAACAGCTCCAACAGTAAGAAGTCTGTTATCTCACTTAAGAAAATCAATGTTGAGGCAATTCCACGGTTGATTTAATGCTAAGTCAGCCATACAAGATCTGGGTTCATTCCAAGTTTCTGTTTTACCATCTTTGCTATAGCTTTTGTCCCCACCATGGGTAGAATTGTTTACCACAGGCTTATGTTTATATTAGTGAATCAGTCAGGGTTTTCCAGAGAAACAGAACCAATAGTGTGTGTGTGTGTGTGTGTGTGTGTGTGTGTGTGTACGTGCACCCCATCTGTATGTGTCTATTTGTAAAGAGAGATTTATTCTAAGGAATTGGCTCATTTGATTGTGGACACTGACAGATCTGTAACTTGCAGGGCAGGCTGGCAGGTTGGACACCCAGAGAGGAGATGGTGTAGTTTGAGGCCAAAAGGTTCTAGAAGCATAATTCCCTCTTCCTTGGGGGAACCTCAGTCTTTTTCTCTCAAGGCCTTCAACTGATTTGATGAGGCCCACTGCCATTAGGAAGAGTAGTCTGCTTCAGTTAAGCTCCACTGTTGTAAATGGTAATCTCATCTAAAAAAAATCTTCACGGAGACATCAAGGATAGTGTTTGACAAAGTATCTTGGTACTGCAGACCATCCAATCTGATGCAGGAAATTAGCCATCATGATGTCTAAATCCATCAGTCTCAAGAATAATATGAAATCACCATGATTGGGGTAGATAGTAATCAAGAGTAACTTTCTGAGGCTGGGGAAGGACTCCTTCTGAGCCCATGGCTGTCTGGGGGGGGTGAACACAAATCAAATCGGGGCTCTGCCTGCAAAGTAGGCTGTAGTTAGGGGTGAGGCTAGATGAAGGTGTGGATTTGAGCAGGTAAACGAAGTCTACTAGTCAACAGGCAGACAGAATCACAACACTTTACAGGCTCCTTTACATGTTCTCTAGACCCTATTAGAGGCCTTGTTACACTGAGTCATGGGTTTATGGCTTATCTTCCTCTTTAGACAGTAGGTTCATCCTTGAATAATAACTGTGTACCCATTACCTCTTTATCAACAGCCCCATACATGGTTCTCAACACTAGGAGCCTACCCCATAGGTGCTTTGAACTGACCGAAGTGGGTTATTCTTGTGCTAAATCAACCCCAGGCTTGCCACTCTTAGAGAAGTCCTATATTTCTACGCACCACAAGCTGTTGAAATCACAGATTCACAACTGTTATGCCAACTGACAATTATTTCTAGATACTCTTGTAAAGAACTTACAGGGCAATAAAACTTGTCCAAATCGTCTCGTCATACAGAGTTCTCTTTTCTTTCACACATCCATACCATGAAAAAAAATCCCAGTGGCAAATCAAGGAACACTGTCAACCTTATATTCAGCAATGATAATAAGAGATAAAGGGTCTCTTTATTGCCCTAAGCACCAATTTAGATAAAGTAGGTCATTTGAAGTCTGTCAGATGTTAGGGCCTCAGGTCCAATTACTTAATTCAAAAATTCTCATGACTCTTATCTTTTTTTTAACAGAGTGGAGTGCCCCGAAGTTTAGGAAGTAAAATCATCAGCTACCAGTCTTCTGTACCAGGAAGCCAAAGGGCTTTGAGACCATTCAATGCAAAGGATGATCAAGTCACTTCTCAGTTGGTCACTGCGTCCAGACCAGTTGCGTTCACCCATCCCGGGAACAATTACTAAGCATCCCCCATGTTCTACGCATCATGAGAGACCTTCACTTGCATTATTATATTTCCAGTTTATGGCTCTCTGCCTTTTCTGAAGCAGAGAAGTATCAGATATCCAACTACATTGTTACCGATAAAATAGTAATAGTTATATCGAGAACAACTGATATGTCCTGCCTCACACCATGCACCACACATTACCATAAGCACCTTATCTGCATTATCTAATTTAATCCTCACAAAACCTCATGAGGCTGACTGAGTCCTTATCTCCATTTTAGCAGATGGATAACCCAAGGATCTGAGAGTAGGCAGGCAACTTGCTGACAGAACTACCAATAGGAAGCCATAGAACCCAGACTCAATGCCAGGTCTGCCTGGCTCCAGATTCTACTCTCAGACCTCCGCACCTTACTGCTTACCATATAGCAGGTTTTATTCATAGTATCTCATATAAAGCTGGAAATGAGGGGAAGTTTGACTTTTTTAAATCAACACATAAAAGGAAAGATGAAACTTCTTTCCTGTGGCTGTCTGAGAAGCAACTGCCAAATCAAAAGAGGACCTTGCAAGCGTGTAGAGAAGGAATGTGTCAACAGAGCGGAAAACATCAAAAATAAAATGTGGGGCAGAAGAGCAAAACTTTGCACCGCCTCTTCCATATTATCCATCAACACTTCAGTCACTACTGAGGATATTATCAGTTTAGCAGGACTCATTATAACCTGAAGGGAATGCCCTTTGTGGCTCTACTCCCATAATCACAAAGCACATGAGTGTCATTATAAACACAACTTCTGGGATGTCTCGAATATGGGAAGCAGATTCCTTAGAAACACAATAAGCACTCCATTGGAAAGGGATGTCTCCAGTTGTTATGGAAAAAATGCCATGTATCTATATCACACCATATGAATATAGCACGTGCCAATTAAGTTGTTCCAAGATTATTATTAGAAACCTGATCGTTTCTGGGTGAATTAATCAAGACGGGTTTCTATGCCCACTGGGCCAAGGGACAAATGTACCAGAGTAAATTTGTGCAGTTAATAATATCAATTTATGAGGCTATTTGGCAGCCAGCTGGCTTTTTTGTGGGTCACCCACTCTCCCCCACCAAGCTGTTTCCTCTTCTTGGAAAGCCCCAAGAGCGTGTATTACTGTCCCACGGCACAACCAAGAAAGTGATGCTCCAAGGGCTTTAACAACTTGCTGAGCTCTGCACAGGTGATGTAATGAACTCTACAGAAGAACAGGCACAGGCCATATAGCAGCCAAGAATGAACCAGGGGCACTGTTCTTCCCACCTGCCACCAACTACAAAGATCTCCACTGACACTGGAGCTTTCTGTTCTTAGGGCCTAAGTGGGGGCCCATACTCGCTTCTCTCAAGAGCTTTCTTTCTTACCTTCCCACATCTCAGCAGTTTAAAATATTCTGACATATCTCACCTGCCTTCCCCTCCATCCTTCTCCTTACCATTCTTGCTCTTTCTCTTGCCTCTCTCCCCACGGAAGTCTGATACAGCAGAAGGGAGGTGAGAGTGGTGGGGAAGACAGGAGAACTCTCTACCTTCCTTCGAAACTAGAGTCATGGCTTTAATTTCTGGCTCTGCCTTGTCTTCAGTTCTTTTCCCCCAATGCTGACGGCATCCACTCCGCCTGTTATTTTTAGCCTGTGCTTGGCTCAATGTGCTAAGTCCTGAGCACAGATGCTACTGAAGTGACATCAGTGACAGCATGCATCCCAGCAAGCCTCACTGTCATGGTCAGCCTTTCCAGCCTTCCTGTTTCATCAATGTTCAAAGATGGCTCTTTCTCGCTTCACCGAACTCCAGCAGACAGAGCTTCAACATTCTGTCCTCCCCTGGCCTCTCCCTGGAAGAGCCACCTGCAGAGGGAAAGGCTTTGGCAGGTAGGCTCAGATGGAAAAAGGTGGTCTTGCCTAAACTGCCACTCCTGAACAAACCTTCCCCGGATGGAGCATTCACCTGCAGTGGCAGAGGAACCCTGCTGCTTCTGGCGATACCTTTCCTGCCATGTAGCAAATGCAAAATTCTGGAAATAATATTCTATTTCATTCAAATTCTTTTCTTAAAAATAAAATGACAAGAATAAATGTGTCTTTACCTGGAACAAAGCTTCCCTGGACCACCTCCTTGTACGCCCACCAGCCTTCATGGATTTTTGGTGAATTCTGTTGAGCTAAAAGGGGGAAGAGAGGAAGAGAGATTAAGAGAATAGCAGACAATCCTTTGGTCCTGGCCATGTAAGAAGGGTGAATAGACATACAGTACTCCTTTTCTACCCACAAGCCATCCAGCATCCCTCCCTCTTCTTTTCTTTAAAACAGATTATTAACCTGTAAATATACTGTCATTGCGTTTTTATACAAAGCACTCAGGAGAGGTCTATTGAAGAGAAGTAGACAGTAATTATGTATTTAAGCCTATCTGAATTCCCCCATCACTTGTCTCTACCTCTGAATCACCTCTTTTCCACACCTGCCCCTACACTCATGTACACACACACACACACACACACACACACACCACCCAGACTGAGGCTGATCCCATGCACAAGCCAGGCAAGAACTCTCCATGTGCACAGACCCCTTAGGAACAGAGAGGGCATAAGGCATTTGCTAAAATGGCTAGGCTAAAAGAGGGAAGGGTGCAATTGGCCAGCTTTCCTCAGGTTCCAGGAAAATGAAAACAAGAATATAAACGATCATGGTGAGAGGTTTTGACACCATGAAGAGAAAAAATGGAAAGCCCAAGTAACTGGGACAGAGCATAGGGATCTGTGAGCTCATGCTGACGTGATCTCAGGATAATCTCTGACCTTATGACAGATGGTGGGTGAATTGGGGCGATTCTATTACATGTGGGTATACACCCCAAAGTGCAGATAATACAGACTTGTGTGGATCCCTTTACTACTGAACAGTATTCATATTTCAGCTTCCCTTCACACTGGAAGAAAATAAGGTCATTTCAACCATATTTGTAATCTGGCAAGTAAATAGAAATGTTAAACCTTGACTTTTATTTCCTTTCTTTAAATCTTATTCTTTTTTTCAGTCTCCTTCAGACTCATCATTCTGGGTTAGAGATAATGACACAAGACAATGTGTCTGAAAGCACAGTTTTGTGTAGAGAAAGGATTTGCCAAATTAAACTTCATCTTCCATATGAGCTCCAATTGCTTAGATCCAAGTGTCTTCCCAGAGTAAAGATACTTTTTCTGCCTATGACCTTAAGGCCCCTGAGGCTTGCAGCTCTGTGATGAAGAAGGGTTTATAACACAGGATGAGTGAAAGAGAAGCCAACTCCTTCTGGAGTTGACAATGAGGTTTGGTGTCTTCAGACACGACCAGAACAGGAACAAAGAACCTATTGAAGGCTCTGGAAAGGTATCACCTTGGAAGTCACCCAGTACAAATCTAGGGCTTTGGGATGCATCAAAGTACCCTGGGTTACCCAGTACCCCACTTCCAGGTGGAGTGGATAGAGAACTCAGATGTTTCCACAGCCCTGGAGGAAGCCCTAAAGGCAGGGGAGTTGAAAGCCAGTGCATCTGTCCTGGGGCAGCAGGCAGGAAGTGGCCTCAAAGCAGAGGCTGCAATGGCTTTGTCCAGCCAAGGACAACAGAGTTAACAGAGACTCCACGTATTTGTGTCACTAGGAGATTTGAAGTCAGCCAGGAAATCTTTACATCTGATCAAGTTGAGAAACCAGATCAAGACTTACATGGTTGGAAAGTTTACCAAGTAGGTGGACAAAGGATACTTCTCAGGTTCAGCACAATTCTGATGCCTCCTCTGAGACCTGACATTGCCGGATCCACTCTTACCCTCCTTCCCAGCTCACGGGAGGGAAAGAAGGGAATGCCAAAGGCTCAGAAATCTATGAGATCAGATTCACCTAATGTACTCAGACCCAGGGGCTCATTTTTGAAACATTTTGTAACGCTCGCCTTGATAAGTAAATAAAACTTATAGGCAGTACATTCTAGAAAGAGAGAAAGAAAGAAAGAAAGAAAGAAAGAAATAAAGAAAGAAAGAAACAACTCTGATATTTCACTAAACCTCAGCTCAACTCTGCTGCACATGAAGCATGTCCCAAGCCTGGAAGAAATAACACACATCTGAAAGCCCAAAAGTATTGAATGGCAAACATCACCTAACAGCTTTGCATTACAGATAAGCCAGGATTGATTTTCCCTACTAAAAAAGACAAGAATTTCTGAGTTTTATAAAAAGGCACCAAATTTTATCCAATCAGGATTGTTGCCTGTCTTGAACAATTTTAACCATAAATGCAGCTTGCTTGCTCTTTCTTTTGCTTGCTTGCTTTTTAATATGGCCTTCTTTCTTTATTCTCAGACGTAGTTGTTGGGAAAACCATAGTCTCTTGTATATATTTATCATTACAAGTAAAGATCTGCACAGCACTAAAAACTGTTTTATATTAAATATTTTTACCAAGCTGTTTTACAAAAACCTTTGTTGCTAGTCCTTACACACACATCCATTTCAAAAACGAACATAGTGCTTTAGCTATAATGTAAAGGATAGATGAATGTAATTCGAAATAATATATATTTGTGTATGCTTGAGCCTGATGCACTAGAATGGACACTGGTAAATGATCATCTACTAAGCAAAGATGGCCCACTGACTGTTCTGGTACCAGTCAAGAGCGAAGAATGGTTTTGCATTTTTGAGTAGTTAAGAAAATAAAAAAGGATGTCTTGTGACATGAGAAAATTATATTAAATGGAAATTTCAGTGTCTATAAATAAAGTTTTATTGAAACACAGCCATGCCCACCTATTTACATATTGCCTCTGTCTGCTTTCTCACTAGAATGGCAGAGTTGAATAATTGTGACAGAAACCAAATGGCCTGCAAAACTTAAAGTATCTCCTATATGGCTCTTTACAGAAAGTTTGCTGATTGTTAATTTACACACATAATTTCAAAAAACAACACAGTGTAATGCTTTACCTGTAATACAAAGGATTAATGCATAATCTGTAATAAAAAATATATATTTCAGTTTATAAATACTTGGTTGTTATGCACCAAAGAATGAAGAAGTTGGATGCTTGATTGAAACAGGAACAAATAATACGGTTGTACTGTATCTGGGAGGCCACGATCCACAGGTGCCATTGCTCTTGGTGGTCTGATTTTCCAAAATACTCAACAACTCTTGGTAAAGTTCAGAACAAAATAAAGTACCATCTTCCCTTGATATACACAGTATTTGCACTGCCGAAGAACAGGGTATACTAAAACTATGTAAGAGATATTCTGTTCACAGGCAACATGGAGTTTGTAAGTTCAGATAAATAAAAATTTGTCACTCACTTGAATGTCTGCTGGGACATGGGACAACGTATCACTGTCTGAAACCGTCAAATATGTTACAGAGCATATTCTCTGCCCACCCTGACCCAGTTGGTGTCAAATGCAGTATCTTTCATTAAAACAATCTCACCATGCCCTTCTTGACAGTCATCGACCTAATGGGATTATTTATAGCACTATTTACATATGCTAAATGAGTGAGGATAAAACATCATGTTGAATACTGATCAGAGGAGACTGTTTTCCCTAAAGGTCTATCTGAATTGTAGTGTCAAGTCCACATGTCATCACCGCGTTGTATATTCAAGTATTTTTTCTGCTTTTTCCTGCCATTTGACCATATCCTCAAGAAACTATCATTTCCAGTGAGGAAGAGAGAGAAAACAAAGATGTTTGCTCTTAAGACGACCACAAAGGAAAGCTAATTCCAACACAGTCCTGAGTAAACTAGTCGACCAAGTTTTCAGATTTGTAGATACATTCATATTCTCTCTCTCTCTTCTCTCCGTGCACACCCCCCCCCCCCCCACGCCACACACAGAGGCTGTTTAAGGAAGACCTATCAGTCTGACTGAAGCACTGATTTAAGAGATGTGATTTAAAAGGTAGAAGAAAATAAAGTCTTTGGATAATTAAGGGTATTGCAACTGACAAAAGTATCACTGAAAGCTTCTGTCCCATTCAGAAGGCTGCAAAAAGCCTTGCTCTCCCTTCATTCCTCCTCTGTCAGCCCATCCATTCAGAAGTGAAATTATGTAACACTTTAATAGGTGGGAAGACAATCAGATCATCTGAATGAAGTCTGTTATAATGATAGAACTGCATAGTCTCTGTTTGCTTTCTTTGACATGCCTTGTGAAGGATGCAAACTCGCCCTGCAAAAATCCATCAGCCTGAGCTGAGCCCACTTGCTGTCCATCAATTACAAAATACGATGCCTGCAGGCTAGATTTGAAGAAAAGCAAGGTGCTTTATATAATGTGTTTTCAAATGCCCTTGTATGCCCTGTCTGGCCTCATACTGTTGGGCAATGTGGAAAGACAGGACAGCACATTGTAAACGCACCTCATTTAAAGCCCTGCTACAGTAACCATGAGTGTTGCAACAGAGCTCAGAGAGAAATACTGGCTTTCCATTTTAAATCTTCCTAGCCAGATCCTCCATTATCACCTGTTGTTTACATCTGATACCCAGTGAGTGGAGAGCCGGTTGAGAATTCCTCACAGCAAACAGGTGAACAGAAAGCAGCCTTAGCTGCTGCAGCACTCTGCCGGTGGATAGGATTTCTTTACTTAACGTGCAGCCAGCCCTTGGGAAAGATCCAGGTGTCTAATCAAAAAAAATTGTGTTGACAGTAAAAGCTGTCATCCCTGCCAGATGAGGAGAGATATACATAGCAAGGGCCCCTCTCTTGATAGTAAGGAAAACATATTTCAATGTTATTCTCCTTTTTTTCATTGTGGCAGTTTGAGAACTTGTGAGTTTCAAAAGAAAACTCAGAATCCCCGCATTTGGAAAGAGACACAGAATTCATTGCTCCAATCTCCTTCTGGGCAGTTGAGGAAATTGACGAACAGAGGAAGGCCGCCACTAAAAAGAAAAAAAAAATGTATATGGTGTCTTAGAACAAGAGTCAGCAAACTTTTTCTGTAAATGGCCAGATAATAAATATTGGAGGCTTTGAAGGCCATTCAGTCCCTGTCCCCACTACTCCTCTGTGCCACTGTAGTCCAAAAGCAGCCAGGGACTATCTATAAATGAATGGCTGTAGCTATGTGCCAGTAAAATGCATTTACAAACACAGACAGAGGGCTGGATTTGGTCTGTGGTGGGCAGCACTGTGCTGATTCCTGTCTTAGAGCTAGGAACCATTTTTGTCATCTAGTTCTGCTTCCCTGCTCAAACATTCAGAGGTGAGCTACTTTAAAAGGAAAATTAGAAAGAATTTGGAAGGAAATGAGTTTCTAATTACAAGTAAATGGCATCTGATCAATAAGCACTGTAGAACGCATGTATAATCCTAAATCTTTTCCAAACTCCCTGAAATTGATCACCAGAGTCTACACAAAATACCACCATGCCCCATCCAAGTCCATTTCCTCTGGGCTAAACCATCAAACTTGTAGGGACCTCATATAAACATGCCAGTCCACACCCTCATGCTGGGTTTTTCAAACAGTCATTAAGGAACAGACTGATTCCTAAAACCCTTCTTACCCTTCCCATACATCTATAAAGCATGTTTCTGGATGACTCGTGGGATTCTCAACTGTTTCCATAGATAGAGTAATTATGTTTTCACATGCTAATTCCCTCACATGATTTTGAGATGAACTTTTGCAACTCTCCCCTCTCTCTATATTTTCAATCCTATCACCACCTAACACCTAACACCTAACATCTTGTGTTCAGAGAAAACACAATCGTGGACCATCTCCATGTGGAAATTACAGTGGCTTCTTGACCTAATGGAAAAGAAAACTCAAGAGCAACAATTGAGAGTACCCTGGTGTGGTGGGGGAGGAAATGGCACAAGATGGAACAGAAGAGCCCTCACCAAGGGATCTGCAGGAGAAGGGCAATGGCTTGATAAGACTCCAGTCAACAGGCACCTAACCGTAAGCATGCACATTGCAAAAAGTGCACTTCCAAGCCCTTGCTCAGTACAATGGTATCTGTGCCAGGTGGTCTAGGACAAGGGGAGATGGAACCAAATATAGGGGAGAGGCAGTTAGAGTCTAGGGACTACTGTGTTACTTAGTTTTAATGGGATGTGAGGAGTCCTGAAGAGTAGCTTCCTTAGGAAACTCCTTTTCTCTGCCTAGGAGGTAACATAAGGAAGGACACACCCAGCCTATTGGATCAGAACACCAGATGTTAGAAGGTGAAAAAAAAAGCTGTGCTATCACTGGATGCAGGATGCAAAGTATCACACTCCCTATCCCCATGACAATCACGGTTTTCCCTTAAAGGGTCAAGCCTGTCCCCTACACGGGAAGCAGGAACAGAGAAGAGCATGGATCACCAGAGGAAATGGAAATGGCCATCCTGGTACACTGCACGGCCCCCCTGGACCTGCCAGGGATAATGCTCTTGCCAAGTGCTTGACTTTTATACATGGTGTAGGTCTCTCCCTCCTCCATGCACCTGTCATATTATGTTATCCTACATGTGGGCACTGAGATCGTGCTCCACACTTATCTGGTTCCATGTCATTCTTTCACAGTCAACTGTAACTTTCTTGAGGCCAGAAAACATGTCTTCTCTTGAAATCCCATGATCTACGCAAAGCTCGGTCCACAAGAGGTGCCCAACAAAGCTGGAGGAGTGTGTGAAAAATGCTGTGTCAAGCGGAACATGATATACAAAATTGCGGTACAGCTCAAACAGTCCTTGGGAGGTTGTAGTTTATATCCAAAGACTTGCTGGTGTGATGCCCGTATCTGTGGCAATGGGAACATCCACAGAAGCGTGTTGAAGTTGGTTGACAGGCCCACACTCACTTGACAGATGGAAGGGCACCAGGAGCTGACACTCTGCCTAGAGAAATCAAAGCCACAGCAAACTGTTATCTGGCTCAATGTGTTTCATTGAAAAGTACGGTGGGGGTGGGGGTGATACTCTACCTGAGGGTACTTACATCTGTGCCATTCTTTACATTTTTTTAAGTTGTGAGAAAAGGGTGAGACTCCTCTCTATCCCCCTATCCGACGTGACCCCCATTTACCATAAAAACTAGACAGAACACTCAGACCAAGGATTGCACTGGCTAACTGAGCCACAAAATGACTGTTCCAAGCACAGAAATCACATATAAGCCAGAACCACCTTGCACATTCGGTCAGACTCAAGCAAGCTGGCATTAACATTGTATGTGCATTGGAAGAGTAAGAAAAAAAAAAACTTGGTAGAACGGACTGTATTACTTTCACCTAAATGACTCAGAATGAAATGGCAATCAAGAGGTTCAAATGTAGCTGTAGTCAAAAATCAATGAAAGGAGGGTGTCTGGGTGGCTCAGTTGGTTAAGCATCTGACTCTTTTTATTTTTATTTATTTATTTATTTATTTATTTTTTTTATTTTTTTTTTTATTTTTGGGACAGAGAGAGACAGAGCATGAACGGGGGAGGGGCAGAGAGAGAGGGAGACACAGAATCAGAAACAGGCTCCAGGCTCCGAGCCATCAGCCCAGAGCCTGACGCGGGGCTCGAACTCACGGACCGCGAGATCGTGACCTGGCTGAAGTCGGACGCCCAACCGACTGCGCCACCCAGGCGCCCCAGCATCTGACTCTTGATTTCAGGTCAGGTCATAATCATGAGATCAAGACCCGCATCTGGCTCTGTGCTGACAGCACAGAGCTTGCTTGGGATTCTCTCTCTCCCTCTCTCTGTCCTTCCCTTGCTTGCATGTGCTATCTCTCTCTCTCTCTCAAAATAAATAAACATTTTTAAAAAATCAACATGAGGAAAAGTCCCTAATATGGATGATTTTTAGCCCCTCTAACTGGTATTCTAGAATCCCTGCCATTTGGATTTACCAATCTGAGGTCATTTCACATAATCTTTACAAAATTTCTGCTCTACCTGCTGTCCCCAAGTATTCCTGTTTACTACTCTTCTCACACCTTTGCTTTTGCCTTGTTTTACTGCCTGGAATTCTCTCTTTATCTACTTCTTCTTGACTAGCCTTACTTGATTCTCAAAGCCTCACCAATTTGCCCTCTTTTCAAAAAATTATTCCTGATCATTTTAGTTCCACTGTGATCCCTCACTTCCCTGAATTTCAGCATGTTAGTGTCTCATTTGTCACTTTCATTATTTCAACAAACGTCACTGAGTACCTGTGTTTGTGAGGCAGTGTTCTAAGCATCGAACATACAAAGTTCCTGTTTTCCAAGGACTTGTATTCTATTGGAGGGGATAGAAAAAAAAAAAAAAACACAAGTAACTAAATTAAACTAGAAGGAGAACATTATGTACAGAAAGTATTCTGCAGTATAATCAAAGATTAGGACAAGACGGACTTTAGATTGTGTGACAGTAGATGGCCTTTGAGATTATGATACTTAATCTGAGATTTAAATGACAAAAAAGATATGGCCTCCTGAAGATGAATAGCACTAGTATTTCAAGTGGATTCAAAGGCCCTAAGGAGGCAGAAGGAACTTTTCAAGAAACAGAAAAGTAGCCATTAGGGGTGAACGACAGTAGATGCATGGAAAGAGAGGTTTAAGATGAAGCTGATGATTTAGGTTGCGGTCCAGAAGAAAGATGGTGGTGGCTTCAACTAGGATTATGTTGGTGAAAACAGAAGTGGATGGACACCATATGATTTAAAGGAAGACTGAAGAGAACAGCCTGATGGAAAGAATGAGGGAAGTTAAAGACCACAGATCAAAGAGAGCTCCTACCTTTCCAAAAAAGTTTTTTTTTAATGTTTATTTTTGAAAGAGAGAGACATCATGAGCAGGGGAGGAGTAGAGAGAGAGGGAGACACAGAATCCAAAGCAGGCTCCAGGCTCCCAGCTGTCAGCATAGAGACCAATGCAGGGCTCACACCCATGAACCATGAGATCATGACCTGAGCTGAAGTCGGACACTTAACTAAGACACCCAGGCTCCCAGAGAGCTCCTACCTTTTTTGCCCTGAGTGATTCAATGTTGACAGTTATTGAGATAACAAAAGAGATGGAGGAGGAGTATCTTTGCAGCATGAAGGAAAGTCAAAAGTTCCATTTGAGTGGCACGTGGGTGGCTCAGTGGGTTAAGTGTCTGACTCTTGGTTTCAGCTCAGTTCACCATCTCACGGTTCGTGAGTTCAAGACCCACATGGGGCTCTGCATTAACAGTGCAGAACCTGCCTGGATCCTCTCTCTCTGCCCCTCCCTCACTTGTTCTTTCTTTCTCTCTCTCTCAAAATAAATAAACTTAAAAAAAAAAGGAGTTCCACTTGAGATGGTGAATGAGCATTTACACAGAGGTGTCAGGTAGGTGGCTGGATAGAAAATGAATTCTGAAGAGTCAAAGTGGGATATGCATTTATGACTCTTTGACATATAAATGATATTTAAAACACTGACTTTAGAAGAGGTCACCAAGAAGAATATGAAATGTAACTACACATATGAAATGTGTAGACACTTTCCACATAAGCTCACACTCAATCTCTGTTATTATCTCTATCCTTCATCAGTATCTTTGTCACAATTAATGAAACAGTATCGATACGTTAGTAGTAACTAATGTCCACACTCTATTCAGATGTCCTGTATTGTCTAACCTGAAGCCCTTTCCCTGTTCCGGGATCCCATCAGGATCCCACATTCCACTTAGCTGTCATGTCTCCTTAGGCTTCTCATGGCTGCAGCAATTTCCTCATATACTTTTAATTTGTGGCTTCCGACGGCCCTGTCTCCCTAACTAAATTAAAACCATCTCAAGGGTAAATCTTGTGCCTCGTTGACTCTAACATAACGCATGTAATAGGTGCCCTGGGCATGCTGTTTAATAAATATCTGTTTAACAAACCTAGGAAGGGGCGAGACAGACAGGTGAAGCTCCATTTAGAAATGCCATTCACAAGTTTTCTAGTAATACCCACCCTTCAGAATCCTTGCCATTTTCCCTAAGGTAAGTTTAATGGTAAAGAGTCATGAGAACTTAAGAACCATGTCACTCAAATAATAACAACAGTAGAACACAAAAAAAAAGGGATGAAAAAAATCTCTCATCTATGTGAGACTGTAGCTATATTTTCGTTTTCTGCTTCTCTCACCAAACATCACTTTCTGAGTTGTTTTCTTCTTGTTGTTAATGTCTTTTTTGAGAGTCCTTGTAGTGGATATGCCATAATTCCTCCATTATGCCCTTCCAGTTGGCTATCTGGTTATTTGAATACTGCAGTTCTTTAAGTCCAGAGTTTCCCCTGCTCCCCTTTTAGAATCTTAATCTTCAAGTGCAGCATACCAAAATCAAGGTCAAAGGACAAAGGATACGTGTATTTGTTAACTTACCTGGTAAAAAAAATGTATAGCGATTTGCATTACCATAGTAATGTAAGTGGTTATTTTTAAGGGGAAATTCTGGGGTAACTTCAAGACAAATAAATAATGATAGAATAATGCTAATCTAACTGAAAAGCAAATTTGACCTCTGACAAATAGGCAACTATCAAGAAGCACTGTAACTCTGTCTAAAAAAGGATTGTTTTCCATCACAAATTCATGTTATGAACATTTCACTGAAGTCAGGACACATTTTGTATTCCATTTTTTTACTATTATTTATCATCTTGGAATCAGGTATAGATGTATTTTCCATAAATATTATAGATCAATTTGGTAGTAAGTTCCTGTCCATGTTTTAAAACAGTTGGAGGAAACTTCAGACCTCAAACGTTCAAGTCCACCCCCAGATTCACCCTGCATCCTCTGCCCCCCATCAGAAGAAGGTGAATGTGTGTGTGTTGTATTCAGAACTCTAAAAGTGTATTGATACAATGAAACAATTTTTATTTTATTCTATTTTTTAAAAATTGTTTAATGTTTACTTATCTTTGAAAGAGAGAGAGAGAAACAGAGTGTAAGCAGGATAAGGGCAGAGGGAAAGGAAGACAGAATCCGAAGCAGGCTCCAGGCTCTGAGCTGTAAGCACAAAGCCCGACGCAGGGCTCTTAACCCACAAACCATGAGATCACAACCTGAGCTGAAGTTGGACTCTTAATCAACTGAGCCAGCCAGGCACCCCATGCAATGAAACAATTTTTATTTTTTTTTCTTTCTTTTTTTTTTCAATATATGAAATTTATTGTCAAATTGGTTTCCATACAACACCCAGTGCTCATCCCAAAATGTGCCCTCCTCAATACCCATCACCCACCCTCCCTCCCTCCCACCCCCAATCAACCCTCAGTTTGTTCTCAGTTTTTAACAGTCTCTTATGCTTTGGCTCTCTCCCACTCTAACCTCTTTTTTTTTTTTCCTTCCCCTCCCCCATGGGTTTCTGTTAAGTTTCTCAGGATCCACATAAGAGTGAAACCATATGGTATCTGTCTTTCTCTGTATGGCTTATTTCACTTAGCATCACACTCTCCAGTTCCATCCACGTTGCTACAAAAGGCCATATTTCATTCTTTCTCATTGCCACGTAGTACTCCATTGTGTATATAAACCACAATTTCTTTATCCATTCATCAGTTGATGGACATTTAGGCTCTTTCCATAATTTGGCTATTGTTGAGAGTGCTGCTATAAACATTGGGGTACAAGTGCCCCTATGCATCAGTACTCCTGTATCCCTTGGGTAAATTCCTAGCAGTGCTATTGCTGGGTCATAGGGTAGGTCTATTTTTAATTTTCTGAGGAACCTCCACACTGCTTTCCAGAGCGGCTGCACCAATTTGCATTCCCACCAACAGTGCAAGAGGGTTCCCGTTTCTCCACATCCTCTCCAGCATCTATAGTCTCCTGATTTGTTCATTTTGGCCACTCTGACTGGCGTGAGGTGATATCTGAGTGTGGTTTTGATTTGTATTTCCCTGATGAGGAGCGACGTTGAACATCTTTTCATGTGCCTGTTGGCCATCCGGATGTCTTCTTTAGAGAAGTGTCTATTCATGTTTTCTGCCCATTTCTTCACTGGGTTATTTGTTTTTCGGGTGTGGAGTTTGGTGAGCTCTTTATAGATTTTGGATACTAGCCCTTTGTCCGATATGTCATTTGCAAATATCTTTTCCCATTCCGTTGGTTGTCTTTTAGTTTTGTTGGTTGTTTCCTTTGCTGTACAGAAGCTTTTTATCTTCATAAGGTCCCAGTAATTCACTTTTGCTTTTAATTCCCTTGCCTTTGGGGATGTGCCGAGTAAGAGATTGCTACGGCTGAGGTCAGAGAGGTCTTTTCCTGCTTTCTCCTCTAGGATTTTGATGGTTTCCTGCCTCACATTCAGGTCCTTTATCCATTTTGAGTTTATTTTTGTGAATGGTGTGAGAAAGTGGTCTAGTTTCAACCTTCTGCATGTTGCTGTCCAGGTCTCCCAGCACCATTTGTTAAAGAGACTGTCTTTTTTCCATTGGATGTTCTTTCCTGCTTTGTCAAAGATGAGTTGGCCATACTTTTGTGGGTCTAGTTCTGGGGTTTCTATTCTATTCCATTGGTCTATGTGTCTGTTTTTGTGCCAATACCATGCTGTCTTGATGATTACAGCTTTGTAGTAGAGGCTAAAGTCTGGGATTGTGATGCCTCCTGCTTTGGTCTTCTTCTTCAAAATTACTTTGGCTATTCGGGGCCTTTTGTGGTTCCATATGAATTTTAGGATTGCCTGTTCTAGTTTCGAGAAGAATGCTGGTGAAATTTTGATTGGGATTGCATTGAATGTGTAGATAGCTTTGGGTAGTATTGACATTTTGACAATATTTATTCTTCCAATCCATGAGCAGGGAATGTCTTTCCATTTCTTTATATCTTCTTCAATTTCCTTCCTAAGCTTTCTTAGTTTTCAGCATACAGATCTTTTACATCTTTGGTTAGATTTATTCCTAGGTATTTTATGCTTCTTGGTGCAATTGTGAATGGGATCAGTTTCTTTATTTGTCTTTCTGTTGCTTCATTGTTAGTGTATAAGAATGCAACTGATTTCTGTACATTGATTTTGTATCCTGCAACTTTGCTGAATTCATGTATCAGTTCTAGCAGACTTTTGGTGGAGTCTATCGGATTTTCCATGTATAATATCATGTCATCTGCAAAAAGCGAAAGCTTGACTTCATCTTTGCCAATTTTGATGCCTTTGATTTCCTTTTGTTGTCTGATTGCTGATGCTAGAACTTCCAATACTATGTTAAACAACAGCGGTGAGAGTGGGCATCCCAGTCGTGTTCCTGATCTCAGGGAAAAAGCTCTCAGTTTTTCCCCATTGAGGATGATGTTAGCTGTGGGCTTTTCATAAATGGCTTTTATGATCTTTAAGTATGTTCCTTCTATCCCGACTTTCTCAAGTGTTTTTATTAAGAAAGGGTGCTGGATTTTGTCAAAGGCCTTTTCTGCATCGATTGACAGGATCATATGGTTCTTCTCTTTTTTTTTTATTAATGTGATGTATCACGTTGATTGATTTGCGAATGTTGAACCAGCCCTGCATCCCAGGAATGAATCCCACTTGATCATGGTGAATAATTGTTTTTATATGCTGTTGAATTCGATTTGCTAGTATCTTATTGGGAATTTTTGCATCCATATTCATCAGGGATATTGGCCTGTAGTTCTCTTTTTTTACTGGGTCTCTGTCTGGTTTAGGAATCAAAGTAATACTGGCTTCATAGAATGAGTCTGGAAGTTTTCCTTCCCTTTCTATTTCTTGGAATAGCTTGAGAAGGATAGGTATTATCTCTGCTTTAAATGTCTGGTAGAACTCCCCTGGGAAGCCATCTGGTCCAGGACTCTTATTTGTTGGGAGATTTTTGATAACCGATTCAATTTCTTCACTGGTTATGGGTCTGTTCAAGCTTTCTATTTCCTCCTGATTGAGTTTTGGAAGAGTGTGGGTGTTTAGGAATTTGTCCATTTCTTCCAGGTTGTCCAATTTGTTGGCATATAATTTTTCATAGTATTCCCTGATAATTGTTTGTATCTCTGAGGGATTGGTTGTAATAATTCCATTTTCATTCATGATTTTATCTATTTGGGTCATCTCCCTTTTCTTTTTGAGAAGCCTGGCTAGAGGTTTGTCAATTTTGTTTATTTTTTCAAAAAACCAACTCTTGGTTTCATTGATCTGCTCTACAGTTTTTTTAGATTCTATATTGTTTATTTCTGCTCTGATCTTTATTATTTCTCTTCTTCTGCTGGGTTTAGGCTGCCTTTGCTATTTTGCTTCTATTTCCTTTAGGTGTGCTGTTAGATTTTGTATTTGGGATTTTTCTTGTTTCTTGAGATAGGCCTGGATTGCAATGTATTTTCCTCCAGGACTGCCTTCGCTGCGTCCCAAAGCGTTTGGATTCTTGTATTTTCATTTTCATTTGTTTCCATATATTTTTTAATTTCTTCTCTAATTGCCTGGTTGACCCACTCATTCTTTAGTAGGGTGTTCTTTAACCTCCACGCTTTTGGAGGTTTTCCAGACTTTTTCCTGTGGTTGATTTCAAGCTTCATAGCATTGTGGTCTGAAAGTATGCATGGTATAATTTCAATTCTTGTAAACTTATGAAGGGCTGTTTTGTGACCTAGTATATGATCTATCTTGGAGAATGTTCCATGTGCACTCGAGAAGAAAGTATATTCTGTTGCTTTGGGATGCAGAATTCTAAATATATCTGTCAAGTCCATCTGATCCAATGTATCATTCAGGGCCCTTGTTTCTTTATTGACCACGTGTCTAGATGATCTATCCATTTCTGTAAGTGGGGTGTTAAAGTCCCCTGCAATTACCACATTCTTATCAATAAGGTTGCTTATGTTTATGAGTAATTGTTTTATATATTTGGGGGCTCCGGTATTCGGCGCATAGACATTTATAATTGTCAGCTCTTCCTGATGGATAGACCCTGCAATGATTATATAATGCCCTTCTTCATCTCTTGTTACAGCCTTTAATTTAAAGTCTAGTTTGTCTGATATAAGTATGGCTACTCCAGCTTTCTTTTGGCTTCCAGTAGCATGATAAATAGTTCTCCATCCCCTCACTCTCAATCTAAAGGTGTCCTCAGATCTAAAACGAGTCTCTTGTAGACAGCAAATAGATGGGTCTTGTTTTTTTATCCATTCTGATAGCCTATGTCTTTTGGTTGGCACATTTAATCCATTTACATTCAGTGTTATTATAGAAAGATACGGGTTTAGAATCATTGTGATGTCTGTATGTTTTATGCTATTAGTGATGTCTCTGGGACTTTGTCTCACAGGATCCCCCTTAGAATCTCTTGTAGGGCTGGTTTAGTGGTGACAAATTCCTTCAGTTTTTGTTTGTTTGGGAAGACCTTTATCTCTCCTTCTATTCTAAATGACAGACTTGCTGGATAAAGGATTCTCGGCTGCATACTTTTTCTGTTTAGCACACTGAAGATATCGTGCCAATCCTTTCTGGCCTGCCAAGTTTCAAAAGAGAGATCAGTCACAAGTCTTATAGGTCTCCCTTTATATGTAAGGGCACGTTTATCCCTTGCTGCTTTCAGAATTTTCTCTTTATCCTTGTATTTTGCCAGTTTCACTATGCTATGTCGTGCAGAAGATGGATTCAAGTTACGTCTGAAGGGAGTTCTCTGTGCCTCTTGGATTTCAATGTCTTTTTCCTTCCCCAGTTCAGGGAAGTTCTCAGCTATAATTTCTTCAAGTACCCCTTCAGCATCTTTCCCTCTCTCTTCCTCCTCTGGGATACCAATTATGCATATATTATTTCTTTTTAGTGTATCACTTAGTTCTCTAATTTTCCCCTCATACTCCTGGATTTTTTTATCTCTCTTTCTCTCAGCTTCCTCTTTTTCCATAACTTTATCTTCTAGTTCACCTATTCTCTCCTCTGCCTCTTCCATCCGAGCCGTCGTCGTTTCCATTTTGTTTTGCATTTCATTTAAAGCGTTTTTCAGCTCCTAGTGACTGTTCCTTAGTCCCTTGATCTCTGGGGCAAGAGATTCTCTGCTGTCCTCTATACTGTTTTCAAGCCCAGCAATTAATTTTATGACTATTATTCTAAATTCACTTTCTGTTATATTATTTAAATCCTTCTTGATCAGTTCATTAGCTGTTGTTATTTCCTGGAGATTCTTCTGAGGGGAATTCTTCCGTTTGGTCATTTTGGATAGTCCCTGGAGTGGTGAGGACCTGCAGGGCACTTCCCCCGTGCTGTGGTGTATAACTGGAGTTGGTGGGCGGGGCCGCAGTCCGACCTGATGTCTGCCCCCAGCCCACCGCTGGGGCCACAGTCAGACTGGTGTGTGCCTTCTCTTCCCCTCTCCTAGGGGTGGGATTCACTGTGGGGTGGCGTGGCCCGTCTGGGCTACTTGCACACTGCCAGGCTTGTGGTGCTGGGGATCTGGCGTATTAGCTGGGGTGGGTAGGCAAGGTGCACGGGGGCAGGAGGGGCAGGCTTAGCTCGCTTCTCCTTAGGTGATCCACTTCAGGAGGGGCCCTGTGGCGGCGGGAGGGAGTCAGATCCGCTGCCGGAGGTTTGGCTCCGCAGAAGCACAGCGTTGGGTGTTTGCGCGGAGCAAGCAAGTTCCCTGGCAGGAACTGGTTCCCTTTGGGATTTTGGCTGGGGGATGGGCGGGGGAGATGGCGCTGGCGCCTTTGTTCCCCGCCAAGCTGAGCTCTGCCGTCCGGGGGCTCAGCAGCTCTCCCTCCCTTTGTCCTCCAACCTTCCCGCTTTCCGAGCAGAGCTGTTAACTTATGACCTCCCAGACGCTAAGTCGCGCTTGCTGTCGGAACACAGTCCGTCCGGCCCCTCCGCTTTTGCCAGCCAGACTCGGGGGCTCTGCTTGGCCGGCGAGCCGCCCCTCCGCCCCGGCTCCCTCCCGCCGGTCCGTGGAGCGCGCACCGCCTCGCCGCCCTTCCTACCCTCTTCCGTGGGCCTCTCGTCTGCGCTTGGCTCCGGAGACTCCGTTCCGCTAATCCTCTGGCGGTTTTCTGGGTTATTTAGGCAGGTGTAGGTGGAATCTAAGTGATCAGCAGGACGCGCGGTGAGCCCAGCGTCCTCCTACGCCGCCATCTTCCCTGATTCCTCATAAAACAATTTTTAAACTGTAGTTGATAAACGACTGGTAATTCCTAAAATCGATGAGTTAGTCAATTTTGGGATTAATCTCATGTCGTACAAAACTTTCAATCAAAACGAGTAGCTTTGATTGAGACTAAAACTTCCTCCTCTCTCTCTTTAACTTGAATTCAGCAGGGCTAAATCAAATGAAAAGAAAGAAGCAGAGTTGTTGGTTGTCTTTTGAGAAATAGTGTGAAATCATGGAAAATGTGCAGCATCCTGGAGTTGAATCCCAAATTTACTACTAAATGTTGTGTCACTCTGGGCAAATTATTTCACTTTTAAATGTGCAGCTAAAATACACACACACACACACACACACACACACACACACACACTCACACACTACATACCTCAGTGTCCTTATCTGAACATTGGGAATAAATATCTTGAAGGACTGTCAGAAATACTAAATATACTCATGTATATAAGACAATACTTTATGCTCAATAAGTAGCACCCAATCAATACTTGTATTATTTGATGGCAGTGGCATTGGTATTGGTGGGGAGGGGAGTGCAACCAGGGACAGCATGGGAATCTAGCAAAAGGAAAAAGGCAGAAAATGCTTGGGAAAAGGAATCAGAGGCTATGGCATAATTTCCCTTGAATCTGGTTGAAATTAAAAAAAAAAAAATCACAGCCTAAAGAAGCATTGATCTGCATTCTCCATTCTCTAAATTCTGAGCCAACTCCTGGAAGGTAAAAGCCGGCCCTGCTAGACTGAGGAAGAGCTCAGGAGCACCTGAAGACACTTAGAACATTTGCAAGTCAAAGCGCAGCGAGCTAGCTGTCTGTGGAAACAGGGCAGGAGACCTGAAGCAGGAAAACACGGATTCTGGGAACTCATGTGGGGAGCCTATGCTATTCACTGGGACAAAGCCTAGCCAAGCCCAAGGCCCAATGGGCTGTATGGAAAGCAGACAAAATGACCCTCCGTGATCAATTAGCCAGGGTGGGACAGAAGGTCAGGTCCAAACCTTAGGAAAAGGCCAGAATGGTTTTATTAATTTATTTTTCTCATGTAGAAGCAGCTCATTATCTTTTTGTGCTTCTTTTCCTTCTTTTCAGGTTCTGATCCACTGCCTGTGTGCTGATCATGCACTACGTAACAGGGACGGTCACATACTTTAAGTGGTGGGGCCAGTGAGTTAGGAGCAGATCTGGGCTGTGTAGATGGGCCAAACTAGAGTTTCATTGTTTAAGTTTATTTATTTATTTTGAGAGAGAGAGTGAGCAAGCGAGCGTGAGCAATGGTGGGGCAGAGAGAGGCGGAGACAGAGAGAATCCCAAGCAGAATCCGGATGCGGGGCTTGAACTCATGAACCTTGAGATCATGACCTGAGCTGAAACCAAGAGTCAGACACTTAAGGGATTGAGCCACCCAGGCACCCTTCATTTGTTTGAGTTTCGTTATTGAAATAACAAAGATGAAAGTTAAGTGTGAAATTCCAATTGCCTAGAGAGTTGTAACTGGAAAGACTTGATCATTCTACCTACTGCAGCTACAATTTCAGTGAAACTCAAAAACTTCTATTCCTCTCCTGCATGTTTCATCCCGCTTTCACTCAACCTCTTCAGCGGCTCACTCAATAGTGTACTGCTTTCTTCCAGAATCTCATGACCACAACAGTTGTGTTTTGCAGCTATGGCAAACACAGTATAAATACTGTCCCAATATCCATTTTCCTTTTCTCCCTTTACAAGAGAAGCCCTGGTTTTTAGAAAGGCACATGACTTCTCAGAATAAAGACATTCATTCCCCTTCCTCCCTTGTAGCTATGGACATGTGACTAAGTTCTGGCCAATGAGATCTTAGTGTGTAAGACATCCAGGAAATGTTAAACGGAAATGCTATGCCTCTTCTCACCACTTCTGGCAGGCTGGAGTGTGCATTGGATGGCAAGACCTCAAGCTGCCCTCTGAACCATGAAACAAAAGCCTCGCTTCCAGTAACAAGATAGAAGGAGCTGGAATCCTTATACTGACTACATTCACAAGGAAGGAAATTTCCATCTTATTTGGTATTTTCTGTCACTCACAGCCGAAACGAATCCCAACCTATACGTACCCACCTCCAATAAGAAGGAATTAAGACATTGATTCTACTCCCACTATAGCTCTAATTCATCCTTTCCTACACATTTATGGTGCCCTGACACAAGTATTAGAAACAGGACCTCAATAATTACTTATATGGGCAATTACAACTGCCTCATCACATGACTTTCCCCATCTCTACCTACCCCACTATTAAGATCGCTCCCCCTAGAACAATGTTTTGCTCCTGTCTTTTACTGACCCTTCAAAAATCTTCAACAACTCCAACTATTTACAAAACAATGTCCAAACTAGATCACCACCACACCCCTTCAATGGCTCTCATTGGTTACACAGTAGTGGGGAGGTGTCCTAGTGAAACTTTCAATGCCCTGTGTGGTGTGGTTAATTTATCTGTTCTTTTAACACTCCCTCTAATCCGGGGAGCCTGGGTGGCTCAGTCGGTTAAGCGTCCGACTTCGGCTTGGGTCATGATCTCACGGTTTGTGGGTTCAAGCCCCACATTGGGCTCTGTGCGGACAGCTCAGAGCCTGGAGCCTGCTTCGGATTCTGTGTCTCCCTCTCTCTCTACCCCAACCCTGCTCATACTCTGTCTCTCTCTCAAAAATAAATAAACGTTAAAAAAAAAAAACAAAACTCTAATCTCCTTTGGGGATCTTTCCTCTGTGCTCTCACAGCATTTATTACATACTTTTGCTTCATCATATATACTATTTGCTTAATGTATCTCTTCATGGGTTTGTCTTCCAGTTCCCAATAAATATTTCTGAGCTGAAGTAAGTTTAGACATTTGTTTTTCACCTACTGCCTCTGTGTCTTAGACTGAACTATCTGCTCTTGTTTATGTGTGTCAAATGCTCATGCTCTTTATTTTCCCTGTAACATCATTTTCTCCATGACATATCCAAAGTAAATCAATTCTTCAAATATCAGCTCAAAGACCACTTTCTCCTTGAAAACTTCCATGTTCCATCCAGCTGCAGGGAGGTTTTATCATCTGTGAAGTTTACTACCGGTGTATGTACAATTTATTTCATTTCTATCCAGTTCAACATGATTCAATTCAATCCAATCCAAAAAATGGTTAGAATGTAATCTGTATTTGACTACCTATTCTTGGTTTTTATTTTGGAGAGGCTCACAGTTCAATAAGAAAGAGACGTTTTTAATATATCTGAGGCTAACATTTATGCAGTGCATTCATTAAGATAATGCTACTGATGATAATGTTAGTTTACCTACTATAACAGGTAATCTCTAAATTTTTTTTAATGTTTATTTATTTTTAAGGGAGAGAGCCAGCATGAGTGGGGGAGGGGCAGAGAAGGGAGACAGAGAATCTGAAGCAGGCCCCAGGCTCTGAGCTGTCAGCACAGAGCCCTACAAGGGGCTTGAACTCACACACTGCGAGATCATGACCTGACCCAAAGTTGGGCGCTTAACCGACTGAGCCACCCAGGCGCCCCATGTAACAGGTAATCTCTTAAACCTCAGTGGCATAGTACAAATTCATTTTTCCCACGTGCGAAATCCTAAGCTGGGTGCAGGGCCCAGGCTCCTTCTTCCTTGTAGCTCTGCTATTCTGCACTATCCACCATGCTGTGCCAATCAGGCCAGAAGGGAGAAGACCGTAGGATAGCTCTCATAAGCTGTTCTTGCGGCAGAAGCCTGGAAATGAGGCCTGTTCCTTCTGCGCACATTTCATTGACTAGAACTTCATCTTCTGAACATACCAAACGTAAAGGGGGCCAGGGCAATGTCGTCTAGTTGTGGACTAAATCATGGTGTTTGACTGGATAGAACTCAGGTAAGTCTTGTGGAACCCTCCATATCCCTCAGGCATACTAAAGAGAATTTGAAAGCTTCTGCATTCCCTGAGATGAACTAAGAAGGGAAGGAAATACATTTGGGGGAATATATAGCCAGGATGGCTATAACTTTTAATTTGCTTAGGATATTCCCAATTTACCCTTGTTGTCTCAAAATAATTATAAGTAAGATCCTCTTTTTTAAGGTCCTAAAGATGTTCCAGTTTAGATGGTAAGTTATACGGTTGTCCATCCAGATAATAGCATCTGCCATATGTAGCGATGGCCATTGTGAGGAATCTGCCTACAGAGCATCTAGACTCATGTGAGATCATCCACATATTGGCCAATATTTTGTCTTGTGTATGCTGTCCACCCTAAAGCAAGAATGTGTACCTTCTCCCTCCCCTCCTATACCCTCTTTCTCCTGCTTTCCTCATCACTATTTGCTACCCGACAAATCAATAAAACCAGTTTATCTGACCACAGAAAAGCCCCAATTACTGGCAACCTGATGACCCAGATCTTTTTCCTTTTATTTAAATGTTAGATGAAAGAAGCATATTTTAAAGAAATAAGCTTATTGAAGGTATTAAAGGCTGGGTTGTGACGGGGCTGAGTGGGGGGAGGGTTCTCCTTTCTCTGAGTAGCCTTTCTCCATCGGCAAATATTCAACATGAACCCCCGTTCCTTCCTCCTGTTCTATACAATGAGAATGGCTACTGGAATGAATTGTAGTGTAAGAGAGTAAATGTGATAAATTATAATTATTTTATAAACAAACTCCCTACTTATAACTTAATTTTCTTCTAATTATACAGGCTAACCTGTTCAGAAGAATGAAGATATGACATAGAATAACAGATGTGGAAGAGAGCTTGGAAATCTTGTTTTTCTGCTTCCCTTGTTTATCAGATGGAGAAACCGAGGCCCAGAGGAGTTAAAGCCTTCAAAAGAGTGAATGGCAGGGAGCCAGTACTGTGACTTAAGACCTCTGGTGACCTATCTGTGGCTCTTCCAAACTTCATATAGAAGGATTTTCCATGATTTGTAAAAGGAAAGATTTGTTTGTCAGTCCAGCAGAACATCCAGCCTCAGTTATTCCAGATTATTAGTTTGGCAGTCAGCAAATCCAAGGTTTCACCCAAGAAATCTGCAGCAGTGAGATTTTGGTCTTGTTAAACCGGTGCCAACGGGGTCCTGAAGCAGAACATGCACTCTGTGCCTAGGAAAGCCGAGTGTGGGGATAGAGTTTGACGAGACAGCTTCCTTGGTTCTGTGATCATCGGCCTTCAGAACTCCGTGCAACACGCTCAAGGTCTACTCACTTCTAAATCACAGACAGATTATGATGAATGAAAAGAGACAACTGTGCTTTCTCTGAGATGCTTTCCAAAAGTTCATCTTTAAAGGAACAAAGGCAAATGTCCTTTAAAATGACTTCTTCCTCCCTCAGACGATAGGTTTTCTCAGACTTCCAGGAATACGGAGAACATCCTATCTCTACTACGGATGTTAGGTGCAGTCATTTAGTAACAAAAGCAAGAAAGGAAAACCCTTACAAACAAATACGGCTTTATTACACAAGCGAGGCAGATGCCATTCCTTAGAGCTGGGAGCACACTTGGCTTTCAGAAAGAAAGTCACTGAGCACAAACATGGAAAACTACACTAAGGATTATAAAGAGCTCAGTCAATAAAATCCCCCCATCATCCTGGCCAGATTTCCTCGGACCATATTTTGTTTAGAAAGGAAGCAAATGCCCTTTCATCATTAGTTAATGCTCTGCAATTCTACAAATCCGCTTCCTTTGGAACATCCAGGGGCATGCAACCATAAATTTCAAAAAGTGGGCAAAAACAGACACAGTCTGTGTGCTGCAGAAGCAAATGCTGTGCTCTAATTTTCAAGGTCGAAAAGATTGGATTGGAAGAGTGAAGACATTCACATGAAATACACCAATGTTGACCTTAGCTGAGTTTCTGTGTCACTACCTTGTGCATGTATAGCTGCTAAACAGACAGATGCTGGCTTGGGGCAGCGGAAGGTGCACGAAAGTGCCATTGAGGGGTCAGGGCTGGCTGGCATTAGGCTGTGGGCTTGAGTTGTACTGGAAGGTGACTTAGCAGTCAAGAGTCAGCCAAAAGAAGAAAAGGTCATAATAATAGCTAACATTTAAATAGCTTTTAAAACTAGGCACTATTTAAGCACTTCATGTATACTGACTCATTAAACTCACATAGATCCTCTTTACTGTTAACTTTCATCTTTCCCATTTTACAGGTGAGGAAACCAAAATTAAAGACGTTAAGTAATTTGCCCAGGGTCTCTCTAATAATAAATGGTAGAGCTGAGACTTAACACACTCGAGCAGTCTGGCTCCAATGATTGCGCTCTTAACCACTATGCCCATTGCTTTTCAAGAGTCACAGGAAAAATATCACATTTATCTTTAGAGAACTGTAATAAAAAGAGAGATTGAGAGCTTGAGAGAGAGACAGAGAAAAGCTCATCAAATGCCAAGAGGTAAAACAGGACTTGAGATGACAGTAGAGATAAGAGGTCACCAAGACAGAAGAAACAGTTAGAAAAAGGGCAGGTGGGAGGCAAGAGGCCTCTAGCAAATAGCTGGCTCATGTTTAAAAAGGCCTCACGTAAGGGCGCCTGGGTGGCTCAGTTGGTTAAGCATCTGACTTGATCTCAGCTCAGGTCATGACCTTGCAGTCAAGGGATTGAGCCCCATGTGGGGCTCTGTACTGAGCGTGGAGCCTGCCTGGAATTCTTTCCCTTTCCCTCTGACCCTCCCTGACTCACACCCTTTCTCTCTCTCAAAATAAATAAATAAACATTTTTTAAAAAAGGCACAGGTGTAAAGGCACAGGTTCAGACGGGCACTCAAGAAAATTCCTATCGCCCCTTCACCAAAGCTGTCCTCTCCTTGTCAGACTATTCCCTCACAACTATTCAGAAAACTAGTCATTCTTGTGAATAAACCTTTACCGCACCTGTGCTTAATTCCTTCAAAAACATTTAAGAAGAACAGTTACTTGGGTCAAAGGGGAGAAGTAACTTAAATCAATGGGCATTCCAAATCTAATCAGAAATAAAACAAGGACGATTAAAATAATGATGAGAAAGTAAAATCTACCATTTACTTGGTGACTGTAGCATGACAGACACTCTCCTGGGTACTTCATATATAGCACTTCACTCAATCAAGTCAAATCTACAACACAGAAAACATTCTGGAGATTAAAATTCAAATACGTTATGTAACTTATCCAAAGTCATAAGCCTCTCAATGGCAGATGCAGGATTTAAATAAAGCTCACGGGTTTTACTAGCTATATTGTCTGGAAGCTCTGAACAATCAATAGAGGAGGACTGGGAGCCATAACCATATCTATTGAAAAGAAGTGGGGAAAAAATCATTATTTGTACACCATATCTTGTCAAAAGAAATGTATTACTTCCAAAAAACCACCCAAAAAAAGCCATGAAGAAAATAATCTAGTAGAGTCAAGAACGGAGATAGAAGAACAGAGGGAGAGAGGCAGACAGAGAGAGACACACCCAGAGCAGGGGTCAGCGGAGGACCAAAGAAAATCATACAGATAGGAAAAAAAAACAAAATGGGAAAATAAATTTAAATTTATATTAGTCATAACTATAAATGTAAATGGATTACACTTAACTATTATAAGATACAGACTCTCACACTGGTTTAAAAATGAGACATTCTATATTCTAACAATATGCCTGAAATAAAATGACACAAAAAGACTGGAAGTTAAAGGGGCGCCTGGGTGGCTCAGTTAGTTAAGCTTCTGACTTTGGTTCAGGTCATGCATGATCTCACTCTTTGTGAGTTCAAGCCCCGTGTTGGGCTCTGTGCAGACAGTTCAGAGCCTGGAGTTGGCTTTGGATTCTGTGTCTCCCTCTCTCTCTCTGCCCCTTCCCAATTTGTGCCCCCCCCCCCCGTGTCTCAAAAGTAATTAAACATTAAAAAAAAAGACTGGAAGTGAACAATGAAAAGAACTTAAATACTCATCAATATAGCAATAGGTGAATCAACTGTCATATTTATATTCCAGAATGCCATACAGTAGTTCAAACAATTGAATTAGGTCTTTAAGTATCAGGATAGATCTAAAACTATATTAAATGAAAAAGCAATTGTAAATGATAGTGATTATTTAAAGATATAGAAAATATAACTTATATATTATATAAGTTATATAAAATATATAAGTTATATATAAGTTATATAAAATATAACTTATATATAACTACCCTAAAACTCACAAAATAAAACTATAAATTTTATGCATGCATGCATATATAATAAAATTATAAAAACACAGATCCACACTAACTTCAAGGAAGTGATTATCTCAAGAGGAAGACAGAGAATGGGGAATGGAGTTGGAAAGGGGTATCCAGATTACTATAAATTTTACTTATTTAAAAGGATTTGAAGAAATATGGCAAAATGTTAATATTTGCTATTTCAGAGTGGTGGGTACATTACGGTTTGACATAGTCTTAGTAGTTTTGCAGTACGTTTAAAAGAATTACTAATTTTTATTTCATTTACTTAAAAAAATTTTTAATGTTTGTTTTTGAGAGAGAGAGAGACAGAACATGAGTGGGGGAGGGGCAGAGAGAGAATCACACACACAGAATCCGAAGCAGGCTCCAGGCTCTGAGCTGTCAACACAGAGCCGGACGGGGGGCTGAACTCACAAACCGTGAGATCATGACCTGAGCTGGAGTTGGACGCTCAACCAGTTGGGTCACCCAGGTGCCCCAAAAGAATTCCTAATTTTAGAATAGGTAAAGAGAAATAGGTAGGGTGGCAAATAAACATGTTATTATATAACCTTAAATACCTATTTTTTTTTAAATCAGCTGGGAAAAAACAACCTTAGAATAGATAAGTAATAATAGTCAGTAAGACAGAGATCAGTAAGAGCCTTTCGTGTTTCAGAAGCGGTAGAATGAACAGATGTCAATTCTTCCCAAATGGATGTGTAGTTTTAATGATAATCTACTTCAATATCAGAGATTCTTTTTAGTAGCCCAAATTATTCCCAAAGTTTATATGGAAAAAATAAATAAGACTTTAGAAAAAGAATACTGTTAGGGACTTATGTGTTCAGATATCAAAATTTTAAAGTTACGATAACTAATAAGATGAATTATTGATAAGCAATTGGCAGACAGATCAATGAAATAGCACTGATTCTACTGGTGCAGAAACGTTCCTTAAAAACAAAAACACTAACTCAAAAAGCTATATGTATTCCAATGGTTCCTGACAATGATTTACAATAGTCAAGATATTGAAGCAACTCAAGTATCAGTTGACTGATGAATGGATAAAGATGTGGCACATATTTACAATGGAATATTACTCAGTCACAACAAGGAGTGAAATCTTGCCATTTGTGAGAACATGGATGGGACTAAGGGTATAATGCTAAGTGAAACAGGTCAGAGAAAAAGCCAAATACTGTATGATTTCACTTATATGTAGAATCTAAAACAAAACAAAACAAAACAAAACAAAACAAATGAAAAAAACAAATTGGAAACAGACTTGTTAAATACAGAGAACAAGGTGGTGGCTGCTGGGGGGCGGGGGGGGGGTGTGCGCGTTGGTGGATGAAATATGTGAAAGGGATTAAGAGGTACAAACTTCCAGGTGTAAAACAAACAAGTCACAGGGATGAAACATACAGTATTGTGAATAGCATCAATAATACTGTAATAACTTTGTATGGTGACAAACACTAACTACACTTATGGTGAGCATTTTGTAATGTATATAATTGCCAAATCACAATGTTGTAAACCTGAAACTAATAGAATATTGTATGACAACTATATGCCAATAAAAAATAAACAAGTAAAGCAATTTTAAGTTAATGTAGGTCACCCTCTTCCGCTAAACCTAGCTTGCTTATGAATTCTAGGTAGACCAGCAGCCTAACCCTCATAAAACATTCAGGGAAATGGAAACAAATATTGTCCATGCCATTATGGGAAATGAACTGGAACCTGGTCTAAAACTGGGCTACAGGCTTGTGTCGATTATCTGATGGACTGAGATGCCCCCTGAAGGAAAAATAAAGGCTCCCCTTCCAGGAGATTACCATGAACCAGAGAAAACAAAGACTTATGTAAATGAGTGCTATCTACACATTCATTATTAACAAACTTGAAAATAACTAAATGTTGAACAAAAGAGCATTAATAAATATACTATGGATCATCCATACAGTGGAGGACTAAATCATGTTTTTTGAAGATTATTTAAAGACAGAAAAATCCTCACCAAATAACACTATGTGAAAAAAGCAGAATACAAAAAAAAAAGAAGTACATAAAATATGATCTTGGTTTTGAGAAGGGACAATAAAACCTGGAAGAAAAAATGTTGAGCAATGTTATTTCCAGGAGGTAAGATTATGAAGTGAAATGAATTCTTTAGCTTTCATTTTTCTGTATTTTCCAACATTTTCCTGTAACCTGTTTATTTTGGGTGATTAGGATATAAAAAGTGATTAAAAATTTAAAAGGTAAAACCTCCCACTGTGTGCTGAGATTCCCAGAACTAGTGACCCAGATTTCAGAGAGGACCCTAACAACTTCTCTTCTTAGTCATAAAAATAATGAGTTTTCCAACATTAATATTTAATTTTTAGACCTATAGATAGGAGCAAGAAAACCCAAAAGACAATCATTCTTGAACATAATTTCTCACTCTTACGCACTGCCCACTACGCTGCTGGCTAAAACTATTTCCCCCGTTCTTGGTTACTCATTTTGACTCATGCATAAAAGATACATGTTAAATCAGAGAAACCTCCTTAAGGGCAATCATTAAGGAAGGGAGCCTGGAGTGTTGCTTCCAGCCCTAAGCTCAGGAAACGTGACAACGTTTTGGACTCCATTTTACTTTGCTCCTGTAAAATGACAGCAGACCTCACTCTGGGGAGCTTTGTTGTGTATGCCAGCATTCAATTTATCAGGAAATCCTGAATACTGTTAGCAAACCCAAAGCTCACTTCCATGACGTGAGGTCTCCCTACTAGGATATCAGCTGCATGATGATATCTGCTCTGGAAGGAACCATTCTCTGCACAGCTAATGATGTTTCGTGAGGCCCTTGTGAATAAGAGGCGCAAATGAGAGGTGCACAGGGAATGCCTGTAAAAGGTGAATGCTGTCTATGCTCTTCACACACCCTGGTGCTTCTAAAGCACTGCACAAACCCAGACACAGATCTCTAAGAGAGGGAGGCGTTAAAAAAACCTCCTCTGTCTCTATCAGCTCTGTTCCCTCCTGACTCTGTGTCTTTGATTCGTTGTGTCTCTCTCACGTCTCTTTGCATCACTGTGCTTTTCTGGGAGTCTGTCTCTCTGTATCTCAGTCTCTTTCTCTGTACAACATCCCTTCTCCTTGTTCATGGAATCTCAACAAAAAAGTTGGGGGTGGCTAATAATACCTATTTTGCCTGGCACTCTGTTTGTTACTTTATTATTTCATTGAAGTCACTCAGGAACACTAAGAGGAAGAAATGGAGGCTCAGAGAAGGATTGTGTCCAATGTCGCAGGTGAGTGGTAGAGATGGGGTTTTGGACACTGGTCTGTCTGTCCTCTCTGCTCAAAGAAGGCAGAGTAAGCTATCTGGCAGTGAGCTGCTGTGGTCATCCTCTTGGAATAATACCTCTCTTGGTCTGTGGATACACTTGGAGCAGGCACGTTTTCTATGATAGAAGGGCTTAGTCTTCATAATCTACAAACTGGGGAATCCATGGCCAAGACGTTAGCCGACCTAGCCAAGGGTTTAGAGAGCAGAGCAACCAGCTTCCCATCCCTCTCAGCTCCTCTGCCTTCCAACCTGCTGTTTTTAAACATCCTCCAACCTGATTTTTGTTCCTAAGGCAATATAGCCTTACCTTTTTCCAAGGGTCTTCTAATGTCCAAGACCCAATGGCCACAACCGAGTCTTTACTGTACTTGGCTCTCTCTAAAGACTGAGCACCATGAAACTCATTTTCTTAACTTACTTTGTCCTTAGCCGCTGTAAAATGGTATTATATTCAACCATTTTCTATTTATTCTCTTTTAAAGGTAAAATAACATATATAGACCTGTACACATATATATAACTAATATATATATAGACAGATACATATGTCTATATATTATATGTATATATTATTCTGTCTCTTCCTTTTTAAAATTTTTTTTAACATTTATTTATTTTTGAGACAGAGAGAGACAGAGCATGAACGGGGGAGGGTCAGAGAGAGGGAGACACAGAATCTGAAACAGGCTCCAGGCTCTGAGCTGTCAGCACAGAGCCCGATGCGGGGCTTGAACTCCCGGACCGCGAGATCATGACCTGAGCTGAAGTCGGCGGCTTAACCGACTGAGCCACCCAGGCGCCCCTGTCTCTTCCTTTTTAAAGACATTCGTGTATATATCCATATTATTCATATACTTACATATGTATGTGTGATATAGATACACACACAGAAACATATTAGGGAATTAAATGAGAGCATGTAGTTGGGAAAATCAAGTGTCATAGAGCTGGGCACATAGTAGGTGCTCAAAAAATATTTGTTGAATTAATGAATGAACCAATTGGCAGTATTATAATCCTTGTCTCGACAAATCTTCCACTCCAGCCAACTAGAAAAGTGCTGGCTACACATACCATTTACTGTCTTGCTTGCTGCAGCACACCCCCTTGAGAGAATGCCCTGTCTATTACAACTGCTGTTCACATCCTGGCTCGAATCACTGCACCCACTGAAAGTCTTCTTTGCTACTTTAGATTGAAAAACTACTCCTCTCAGAACAGTTCTGGCACTTTTTTCCTGTTGGCAATTTATCCAGTACTCTTCTGTGAATAGTCTTTAGTGCTTTCAGTGATGACCTACCTCCTGTATTGTGATTTCACATTTCCCTTGTTATTCTCCCTGCTACTGAGTGAAACTTCGTTTTTGTGTCTTTACTGTGTTCTTCTAACATCCTCAATAAGTAAGTACATACTCAACACATGTTTGATTAATACATTGAAATCAGGAGACAAATGTCTACCATTTATGTGACAGAATGGGGGAAAGGGGTAATGAAATTGGCTGAGATTCTCCTGTACGCTAGATGCTTTACATGCATATCCAGTTCTATTCTTGACATACATTTATTTATTTATTTATTTATTCATTTATTTATTTATATTTTTATTTTAGACCACGAGAAAGAGAGCGAGTGAGTGCAAGTGGGGGAGGGGCAGAGGGAGAGAGAATCCTAATCAGGCTCCACATTCAGCACAGAGTCTGACATGGGGCTCAATTTCCGTGACCCTGGAATCATGACCTAAGCTGGAATCAAGAGTTGGGCCACTAAACCGACTGAACCACCTAGGCACCCCTCACCCTCGATTTATTAAGTGAGTTTTATCTCATCTACACTTGAGGAAACTGAATTACATGGTCAGGGTTATGCATCTGTTAAGTAGGGAAGCTGAGATTTGAAACCAAGATCCAACTAGAATCATGTGTTCAAAATTATGTCACAGTGAACAAGAAAACTCCAGAAGAATACATACAAGAGTATCTTCAGGACTGTGGAACAGGCCAAGGTTTCTTTAACAGGATGCAAATAGCCCTAACCACTGAGGAAAAAAGGTGGATAAATTGGACTTCATTAAAATCAAGAACTTCTATTCATCTTAAGATATCATTAAAAGGGCATAAAGGGAAGTCACGGGTTGGTAGAAAATACTTCCAGGCAAAAGATTTGTACCCAGAAAGTATGAAATACTTCCACAAACTAATAGGAAGAGGATAAGCAACCTGATTTTTTTTAAATGGACAAAAGATTTGGGCCCCTGGTTGCCTCAGTAGGTGGAATGTGCAACTCTTGATCTCAGAGTTGTGGGTTCAAGTCCCAGGCTGGGTGTAGAGATTACTTTAAAAAATAGAAATGAGCAAAAGACTTGAACAGGACCTTCACAAAAGAGAACATCAAAATGAACCGTAACCATACGAAAACTTGCTCAAGGTCATTACTCATCAAGCAAATTAAAACTACAATGAAACGCCAATAACACCCACCAGAATGGCTAAAATTGAAACAACTGACAATACCAAGTATTGGCAAAGATATGGAGCAACTGGAATTCTCATATGCTGCTGGTGGGAGTATAAACTGGCACAAGTACTTTGGAAAAATGTTTGGCAGTATCTCCTAAAAGTTAAAACTACAGACTCCACCTACTCTACAACACAGCAATTTCACCTGTAGGCATACACACAAAAGAAATTAGTGTGCATGTCTACCAAAAGAAATGCACAAAAATGTTTATGGCAGCTTCACTCACACATAGCCAAAGACTGTAAACAACCAACATGCCAACATGGCTGTTGACAGTAGAATGAAATAAATATATATATTTGTATGTTCATACAATGGCATACCACACATCGATTAAAGAAAATGAACAGTTGGTGTCTGCAAAAACGTGGCTGAATCTCACAAATTGTTAAATGAAAGACGCAAGAAACAAAGCAGTTATTTATATCCAGTTTAAGGGCAGGCAAAACAAGTCAATGTTTATAATAGTCATCACAGTTTTTACCACTATGGGGTAGGAGTGGAGAGGTTGCTAATTGACTGGGAAGGAGTAGGAGTAAGAGGGACTCTACTGGGGGATTATAAAGATGTGGTGTGTGTATACACACACACACACACACCAGTAGAATATTCTTCAGCCATAAAAAGGAATGAAATCTTGCCATTTTCAACAACATGGATGGAGCTGGACAGTATAATTCTAAGCAAAATAAGTCAGTCAGAGAAAGACAAATACCATATGATTTCACTTATATGTGGAATTTAAGAAACAAACAAGGCAAGGACTGGAAATATTCTCTATTTTTATATGGATGGTGGTTACATGGGAGATATATTTATATATAACATATATAATATACAACATATAAATGGGTGTGTATTTATATATAACATATACACTTACATAACATATAAGTATATATACACCCATGTAACCATATAATGTAATGTAACATAGCCATATTAAAAAAATAATATATATTAACCCATACAATTAATATTTGCACATTTCATATATAGCTCAATAAAAATCAATAAAAAACACTGTCTCCCAGGGAGGATAGTATGGTAAATGAAACTATATTTGTAACTACAAATTTCCTTTATAAGGATTTATATCATCTTTCCCTTTTATAATCAAGGTCCAGGGGAAAACAGCAGACTCTCCTGTCACACTGTCAATCTTCCCTTTACCAGGCAATAAAACCATATATCCTGCCGTGTCTTACTTGTGCCAATAAGCACACACGAACTCAGTACTAAATTGATCACTTTCCTGGCCTGGGTTTTGGTATATTTACTTCTATTCCCTCTTTCTTCTGCCTACTCCCCAAATTCCAGCCCCATTTCCATTTGATAAATACCTTTCACGTATGCCTTTTGCCACTTCAAAACCACACAGGATGCATAACACAAATAATGTATCAAATGAATAAGGTGCTGAGGACAGTTGAAAGGTGGTAGAAAGAGGATAATATTCACTCAAAAAACTTTTGGTTTGGCCACTTCCTTTGTTGCCTGCAGGCTATAGAGCAAACCATTGAATTTTTTTTTTTCAACATTTATTTATTTTTGAGACAGAGAGAGACAGAGTATGAACAGGGGAGGAGCAGAGAGAGAGGGAGACACAGAATCTGAAACAGGCTCCAGGCTCTGAGCTGTCAGCACAGAGCCCGACGCGGGGCTCGAACCCACGGACCGTGAGATCATGACCTGAGCCGAAGTCAGACGCTTAACCGACCAAGCCACCCAGGCGCCCCAAAACCATTGAATTTTTTAAACCTCTGCCGCCTTGCCTCTCAAACCAGGATGCCGGGACCCATCCCACAGGTGTTGTGAATATCTCCCAGGATAGTGCCTGCAAAAGTTCCAGAAAGCAAGGTAGTAGCATTCACCTGGCTACCAATACGGGGTGCATGAGCTGAGGTCAGTGAAGTCTGAGTGTCCCTGCCACAGACTTAGGACCTCATCGCTCTCCATCTGCCACATTTCCTCTGACCTACATTTCCTTTCTGGAACTTGGTGGGTGTCCCCCCTAATGAAACACACCTCCTGCTGTCAGGAAGGAGAGTCTCCATAAGAAGCCTGTGAAAGTGTCTCGAAAGGCTTGGCTGGATAATGACCATGGAACTCAGAAGCTCAGGTCTACCTTCTTTTGTCTCCCCTTAGAGAGACAATCCCAGGCCACCCCTGCATGTCTGCTCACAGAAGAAAGAGACGGGAGACAGAGGACAAAGTGAACAAGCTTCCAACAGAATTTAACTGCTGCCTTATGTCCTCCACCCCCTTACTTCCATGACAATGGCTCCTTTTAGTTTTTAAAATTCATTATGCATCGTGGGATATCAAAAAGCTCAGGCAATGGTATGATAGACACCAATGTCTCCACTATCCTTTTGGAAGAGAAGTTGACAGTTATGTTCAATGTGCTAGGATCTCTTTCTTTAAAAAAAAATTAAGTATTACAGGTAGAGCTCAAGTTTGACTGCCATCCCTCCTTCTTATCTGTCCCCTCCCTTGAGGTACCTCTCGTCTGAAGCTGGTGTGCATCATTTGCAACCATCCTTTTGGTTTTTGACCCATAATCCCCCTCTACTACCGCTTGGGGGTGTCATTGAAGTCAAATAAAATGAATTCAGCCCATATCCATCCCTTCAAACTTGCTTTTTCCAATTTGTCATATTGGAGACTCCATTCAGTCATTTCAACTGCTGTGCGGTGCAACACTGTATACATTCTCATTGCTTTGTTCCTTCCCCTACCGATAAACAGTTGGATTCCACCACCCCCTCTTTTTCAGCCATTTCAAATTGAGCTGCAATGAATACCCTTGGGTAGATCTTGTTTCTACTCTAGGATATCCCATTTAAAAAAAAATCTAGAATGGATGCTGAAAAGTAGAATGGCTGAATTGTAGAGCAAGCTTATCTTGAAATAAATTAGAGCTTTCTAAAGTGGTTACAACAATTTAAACCACCATATCGTTTGCCCACAGTTGGTGTAATCAGATTTTAAAATGTGTGCCAGTATGATGGGTTTGAAATGGTAATCTACTGCAATTTTAATTTCCCCCGAATCCCAGCGAGACTGAGCACATTTTCGATATATTTATGGCTGTTTGAGTTTCTTCGTCTATAAACAGGCTTGTTTATACAGTTTGTACATGCAATGGTTTATCAGAATATTTGAATATATCTGGTGCCAGGGAATTGGACTCCTCCCAGGGAAGCTCAACCCATTTTCTCACAGCTCCAATTTTCAGAAGTTTCTTCTTTTTTTTTTAATTTTTTTTAACGTTTATTTATTTTTGAGACAGAGAGAGACAAAGCATGAACGGGGGAGGGTCAGAGAGAGGGAGACACAGAATCTGAAACAGGCTCCAGGCTCTGAGCTGTCAGCACAGAGCCCGACGCGGGGCTCGAACTCACGGACCGTGAGATCATGACCTGGGCCGAAGTCGGCAGCTTAACTGACTGAGCCACCCAGGCGCCCCAGAAGTTTCTTCTTTAAGGTCAAACCCAAACCTGCATTGATATTTCCCCCCACACACCCGCCCCCAGTACACTGGGTTTGCATTCTGGGATGACACACAGTAAGTCTGACCTTTCTTTCACAAGGCTGCCTTACACATTCATTTGTTCACACACTCACTCATTCATTCATTTTGGCAAACGCTAATTAAGTGGTCACCAAGGTCAGGAAGAAGACATGGGTCATGACATCAGGAGATACAGTTTAGAGGAAGAGACAGACACTGCACCAATTAATAACAATAACATGGTTAAGTCTAAGAATAGTGGTATATATAAGAAACAAAGATAGGGCAGAACAAGGATGATTTCAGAAGATACCATTTCAACACACGATTTATTGAAACATTAAGATATTTGCGTAAAAATTATCTATTATAAATATCTATTGTCCTAAGCCCTGTGTATCTCCTCCTTCAATCACCTGGCCACCCTGGCACCTTACAGGCACAACCCCCCCAACACCTCGACATTAAAGGGGTGGCATGGGTTGGGGGCTCTAGGACCCCACTCCACTGCTACAACGGGCCCCGGTTCCCACTGGTTGGTGCTTAGCCCTGTTGTTATATATTCTGACTGTCTCCCCTGGGAGGGGGCTACCTTCTCGTGGGACCTGGTTTCAGGTATTCTCACCATCCTCTTTTAGGCTTGTCTTTATCCTTCATAAATAATAACATCCCAAACAATATTTCCGTCTAGGAGGAAATGGTCTAAGCACCATTTTTGTCAAACTTCAATGTGTATCTGAAACATCTAAGGATCTTGTTAAAATGCACTGATTCAGAAGGTTTGGGGGTGGGGCCTGAGACCATATTTCTGACCACTTGCCAACTGAGGCCAGTGCTACTGGTCTGGAAATCACATTTTGAGTAGCAAGGGCCTCATCAACTTGAAATACGGTGCAACTAACACCACCCTAATTTTCACACAACACTGTTAACAACCCAGCCCAGTGTCACATCAGCTTTTTGGCAAAGACACTAATCACACGTATTGGCCTACATCACCCAAGTCTTTTTAAGAAGGGTGGAGGTTAAAGTCTACTCTTTCTCATCTCTCCTTTGTGCAAATATGCATTTTTGTGCATACATAATAATAAGAATCCATACTGATTTGGAGGCTAGTGAAACTGCATCCTGGCTGTTACTCAAACAGGTCAGTTTATAGAGAAGCTATATCCCATGTTGTGTCTGACAATGCACCTAAGTGTCTGCTAGCCTGTCAAAAGGTCCCCTGCTAAATGAAAGTAGCCTTCTAGGGACCTAAGGTTCAAAGGCATATCGTTATAATGTTTCGTTCATTACATTAACAAGGAGTTTTTGAGCACTCACACCTGGCTGTCCCTGTTTTAGGGACTGAGACAAAGTCCCTTCTCTCATGGAACTGACATTCTTTTGAGGCCAGATATACTAAATAAACAAAACCAATCCGAATAAAGAAACAAGAAGAGTTTCATATGCTGAGAATGAAGTGACAGGGTTGCTACCATGGATTGGGCGGTAAATAAAAGAAAAAAAGTCTCTCAGAAATGATCTCATTCAGGCCGAGATCTTCTGGATCTAGACTATAAGGAAGAAACCATACAGAGGTTATAGGGGGGAAAAATTCAGGTGGAGAAAATAAACAGTACCAGACCTGGATGCAAGAAAGAAGCATGTTCACAGATCAAGAAGGCCAGTAAGCTGCCTGGGGCATAATAAGTGGGGTAGGGGGTAGTACTCACCGACACTAAAGGTAGGGAGGGAAGGGGCCAGAGCCTGCTGCGCTACAAAAGTCAGAGTAAGGAGTTCAGATTTTATTTGAAGTGTGATGGGCAGCCATAAGAGATCCTTGAAATCTTTGGATTTGTTTTAGAAGTAGAGTCTGTAAGGCTTGCCTTCATCTATAGAATTTGTTGTGTTTTAATTTTTGAGCTTTAGCAATCTGTTGGGTGTTCAGATCATTCACTTGGCTGAGGGGAATTGTAATATGGAGGGTATTTATGGGGGAAATGCAAGAGTTTCATTTAAACATGGTAAGCTTGAGATGCATGCTAAATATCCAAGATACTGTAGATGCCAAGTCAGCTGTGGGGCATCTACTATAGAGCTAGTGAGCGATTAGGCTGGAGAGAAAGGCCCAGCATATCCAGCCGGTGGTTCCCTGGCAGACCTGTAAGAGATACCACACTTACAGACGGATTAGAGGTAGAAAGTCCAATTAAAAAGGAGGAAGAGTAAAGTAAGGACTTGGAGACCTGTGAGCTCTAAGAAATCATTCAAGGAGGCAGTGGGCCACTGTATCTGATGGTACTTTAAGGTCACAGTAGATAAGAACAGTTCATCGCCTGCCAAATTTGGCAATACAGAGATCACCAGTGACCTTGGCAGCCGTGTCCCCAGTGGAGTGAGGAGAGATAAGCCTATATGGTGAGTTGAAAAGAAAATTCTAGAGAGGAAATGGAAATAGTGATGGTAGACAAACAGCTCAAGACTTTATGTAAGGGAGCAGAGAGAGTAGAAGCCGGAGGGAAACAAAAGATTTTTTTTTTTCCTGCAGGAGAGCCCAGAGCATATATGAATGATGACAGGAATGAACTAGTAGGGAAGGAATAATGAGGAAGAGTCAGGAGTGAAGGAAGATACAACTACAGCAGGAAAGACTTTAAGGTGAAAGAGACTGGGATCCAAACGAAAAGCAGTAGGATGGGATGTGGAGACACTGTCTCCATAGAAACAGGAGGGAAAGAAGGGTGTACAGAGTCAGAGAGGTGATTTTGGTACTGACAATGGAGGGGTCCGTCGCCCTCCATTTTCTCTACGTTGGAGATCAAAAAGGCATAACCTATTCTCACATGCAAGAAAAACAGACAAGCCAACATTTGGCATGACCCCACCACAGCTACAAACAAACAAACAAACAACTAACTCTGTGAAAGTGAGCAAGGGAGAGGTAGGTACCTTGTACCCTGAGAAGTCTGGGAGAGGAAATGTGATCTCCTTTAGAGGATTTAAACCTCTCAAAATTCTCAAAATATGTTCCATCATGTCCTACTTCCCCATGACCATTCCTGACACTTTGTTTTTTAATATTTTTTTAATGTTTATTTATTTTTGAGAGAGAGACAGACACAGAGTGTGAGCAGGGGAGGGGCAGAGAGAAAGGGAGACACAGAATCTGAAGCAGGCTCCGGGCTCCGAGCTGTCACCACAGAGCCTGAAACAGGGCCCAAACTCACAAACCATGAGATCATGACCTGAGCTGAAGTCGGATGCTTAACCAACTAAGCCACCCAGGCACCCCCATTCCTAACACTTTAATGTCCCCTTCCTGACAGACTTCTCCCCATATTCTGCTTCTCCTCTTGGTATGTTGAGAATTTCCTTCATCTTTAAAAGCTCACCTCATCAAGCCTTTCCTGATACCCACCCAATGCCCCCAACATTGGTACCTGTCCTGACCTCTTTGGATTTCTCAGTCTTACTACGTCACTCACCAAAGTCCTTCCTGTATTATAGTTTTGTACTCCTGGAAGGAAATAATGATGTGTCAATTGCCTGCTATGCCTTCCAAATATTATTTTGCTACTCTAACTCATGATCCCAGCATCAACTGCTCCCTTGTCTAGACAGCCTCACTCTCTTTTGGTTCTCTGCAAAACTCAGACCTAACAGAGTCCCCCAAGAAGTCTGGTCTCAACAAGCCTAAGAATGGTCTAAGCCACTGTTGGCATTCACAGTTAGCAGGACCTCTGGGATGCATACTGATGTCTTCCTGTAACAAGATACAGGCTGGAGCTAGGTCCCCTCCCCAACCCTGGTGGGTGCTGCAATGTAAACACGTCCCTGATTTTTGCAACACACACAGACCTGGATTCATGAGCACGTATACAAAAGTTCGTGCTTCGTGAGCTGGGAAAGCACCATCTCTCTGTTCTCTGAGGCTCTCTCAAAAGGATCCTTGCTTGAAAGGGTTACTTGAGCCCAATGTGACACTGTATCAGCAGCAGAATCCAGCCAATCTTCTCTTAGAGTCAGGCAACCAAATCCTCAGATAATCTGCTGTATGTAGGACTTCACTGAAGCCCTACGTCAGCTGAAGGCACCACTAGAAAGGAGTGAAGGCTCTGGGGCTTGCTAGAACCTCAGACCTCATTCATCCTAGGGCGGGGGTGCCCCGATGATACCTCTAGCCTAATCCACAGGTTTTGAACGCCTTTCATTTTACCAATAAAAATGTATTGCTAATATCTCTTGTGCTAATCAACGTAACTTCTAGGCATAGATTTAGATATGGAGAGTTGACTGTTTGTCATGTCTTTGCCTTTGAACTGTTAACTCCCCATCAGTATCTCTCAAATGCTACCCTCTGCAGTGTGTATCCTTTTCCAGGACACTTCAAATGTTAGCTGCTTCCAGGATATGGGTAAAATCAACTTACACACACATAGCACAGGGTTTAAAAAGGAATGCTCTAAAGTAACTTACACAGAAGTTAATAAATTCTTCCTCCCCACTCCATTTCCTCCCTTCCCTCTCTTCTTCTTCCCTCTCCCCCTCCTCCTCTGTCCCCCCCCCCCCCCCCCCCTCCCCCCCCCCCCCTTCCTCTCTCCCTCCTTCCTGCTTTTTTTTTTTCTTGGTAGTCCATACTGAAGAGTGATGGCGTCATAAGAAAGGATCATATTTTGGAGTGTGGAGCATTTCACTAAAAATTAAAATCCACAGACAACTCTGTTCTCTAAAATCCCTCTTAGCCACACTGCCACTCGTGGCTCTCTTTTCCTGCATCCTGTTCCCTCCCTTAGGAAATTTCAAATTACTTTCCTATAGAATTCTGCCTCCTAACACAGCACTCATTTAGTCCTTAACTTGCAAACCCAAACACCAAGATTCTTAGGAAAAACAAAGGCTCTTGCAGGGCACAGAGACTGGCCTCATTCAAAGGCTATTTGTGGAACATCTTTAATGCCTTAAATGTGTCCTTGTGGCCTCCACCTCCCCCCACCCTGTTCCTATGCCATATTTCTGAGCATTTCTCCAAAATAAATACAGTGTTTTCCTCAGGAAGAATGTTGGTAAATAAAATTTTCATCACTGCATTACAGATTTTCAGAATGAGAAATCATTCTTAATTATTAAAGTCTCAGGCAAAATCCAAAATGCATTTTATTCCAGATATGTACTCACCTACCCTCCATCTTTATGGAAGGCACTTACCCTTGATGCAAATATAATATAAATATTCCAGGGCTCTCCTGCATTAGATTTTTTTGTTGTTGTTGTTGTCTACATGCCTTCTTCATTTTTTTAAAATCTCAGCTTTACTGAGGTATAACTGACAAATATCTAAAGTATATGTTGTGATGATGTGATATATACACATACATTGTGAAAGGATCCCCCCATCTACTTAATTAACACAGACATCACGTCACATATTTATCTCTTTTTTCAGTGAGAACATTTAAGTTCTATTCTCTTAGCAAATTTCAATTATACACTAGTGTTATCAACTATAGTCACCATGTTTTATTACATTTGATTCTCAGACCTTATTCATCTTACAGCTGGAAGTTTGTACTTTTTACCAACCTTTCCTTATTTCCCCATCCCCCCTCCCAGCTCCTAGCAACCACTTTTCTACTCTGTTTCTGAGTTTGGCTTTTGTTTTTGTTTTTGTTTTTAGATTCCACATATAAGCGATACCACGCAGTATGTCTTTCCCTATCTAGCTGATTTCTCTTAGCATAACGCATCCATGTGGTGACAAATGGCAGGATTTCTTTGTCATGGCTGAATGATATTTCTTTATACACACACACATCTGTATCTCACATGTCTTTTTCCATTCATCTGTGGATGGACACAGTGTGTTTCCATGTCTCCGTTATTGTGAATAATGCTGTAATGAACCCGGGAGTGCAGATACAGCCTCCATATCGGTTTCATTTCCTTTGGACACATGCCCCAAAGCAGATTGTGGGACCATCCTCCTCATTTCCTTTTGTTGTCCCTGACTTTAAGTAGTTAGAATTGTAGCGCTCAGCCTACAGGGATCAGAAGACCTTGGGGAGATTTTGAAACTGCTCAAGAACATCTTAGGTCTTGTAAATCAGTATCAGTGGGGCGACACCAAGAATCTGTGTTTTATAAAACCATCTTCAAAAGGAATTTTGGTGTCCAGCCCTGATTAAGTCTTCACCCCCAGGGAGGAACTTTACAAATGTCTTTGTGGGGGGCGCCAGAATACTGCTTCCTGTGGCGAGGCGGAGGCTTGAGGCTTCTGGTGACCCTACACACAACTCTGTCACTTGCTCCTGTAGTAACTTCTTCCTCATCACTTGCCCCGGTGTCCACAGCACAACCCACAGTGACAGCCATGTTTGTGCTCATCTGCATGTTCAGTAGTCATATCACTGGGGGTCACTCTGATTTCACTCTTGCGCCCCATCAAGGGGAGTCGGTCAGCCCCTTCCTACTGAGAGGGACTCATAAACCTGTCTGTGCCTGAGACTCTGACCCTTAAACTTGACCTTCGCTGGTTCCCCCTTTGGATGTATAACTGGAGTGTTGTAGTGTGACCATGTGAGCAGCTGGGTGCTGCCTGTATGGACTGTCGGGATTTCAGCCCGGAAGTTTTCCTTCAGCCACAGACCTGGGGACTACCCCTCGGTGAGCTCCTCGCATAAACAAGATGAAGAACGAAGGTTAGCTTGTTCCTTCTTCCACTGGTTCTAGTTCTACCATCCGCCATCAGGGTTTCTCCTTACCCCCACCCGGAGGCCCGCCCCCGAGGCCCTGGGGGTGGTCAGGCTGACAACATACCGGCACACCTGCACGGGTGCCACATCAGACGTGAAATGTGTCCACGTGGGCTGGGAGCCAGCCCGAAGGAGTGACACAAGCTCAGGCCCTGGAGCCAGACTGATCTGGGTTCAAATCCCAGCTCTGTCACATCAAGTATTGTGGCCTTGGGCCAACAACCACACCTGACTGAGAGTCCATTTGCTACCTATAAAATGGAGGTAGTGACATAGCAACTGCCTCAGGAGTCGAATGGAATGAAATAAGATGACCTGGGGTCCGTATGTCAGGCACGTAGCACGTGCTCCTTCTTCCCTTGGCTCCCGTCACAGAGGAGGGCAGAGTCCACACCACACCACACCCCTGCCTTCTTTTTATCCTCCTTCTTCCAACAAGGGCACAGATAATAATTATTGGGAGAGCTCTGTCAAGCATCCATTCCCCCATCTCTGGATCCAACCTCATCCAAACTCTCAACCTTATCTTTCCTGTCTTCCACTCTCTCAGTGACTTCAAATCGCTCTAAGGTGACAGACTCACGTGAGGCAAGCGTGGTGTCTGGGGTGCACAGTTTAAGGAGGCCCCCACTCCCGCACAATCCCGACAGCATGTGCTTCCTTACATCCGGCACGCTGGGTACCTCACTCTAGTCCTGACCTGCTGGGGATTTCATTGCCTCAACTACCATGTGCCACACTGAGGACAATCATTTCCTTTCTCCTGGTAGTTTAGATATAGTTCAGGTTAGTTAACAATAAAGCTTAGGCAACTTTTCTCACTGGGGTGAAGGTAAAAAAAAATACAGATTTCCAAGCCTCATGTCAGACATTTGAAAGCAATTCAGTGCCCCCCACCCCACCCCACCCCACCCCACCCCACCTGACCTCCGGCTTCACATCAGACCCACCTCCAGGGATTCTGGTTCAAATGATCTGGAGTGGGGCCAAGTGGGTAATTTAAAAAAGCTTTTCAGGTGATTTGTATTGGTGATTAGGGTGAAGTCACCAGAATGGGATCAAAGAATATGCTCCCAGGAAATTCTTAGACTCACTACAACTTAAAAATCCACTGGTGTCCTGTTGGGCACTCACACCAGCTCTGGAGCCAAACTCGGGTTCAAGTCCTTACCCTTGCACTTGCTACCACAGTATCTTGAGTGAGGTACTTACCCACGTCCTAAATGGGTGGGTACCCTACTTTACCCACCTATAAAATGACAGTAGCAACAGTACCTGCCCCAAAAGTGTTTGTGGAATTAAGCAAGATTTAAATCACTTAGCATAACTTAAGGCACATAGAAAATATCATTAAGTAGGGGCCATTATTATTATTAGCATGTTATTAGCATTTGAAGCATTTATTTGGCTCTTACTGTGGGCAAGCAATGTATGTATGTGTGTGTACATATATATAAAATATATATACATGGGGGTACCTGGGTGGCTCAGCTGGTTGAGTGTCCGACTTCAGCTCAGGTCATGATCTCACAGTTCAGGAGTTCGAGGCCCATATTGGGCTCAGTGCTGAGAGCTTGTCTGCACAAAGCCTGCTTCGGATCCTCTGTCCCCCTCTCTGTGCCCCTCCCCTGCTTATACTCTCTCAAAAATAAATAAAATAAATAAATTACATGAGCCAGTTACCTAATCCCCCTGTGCCTCTAGAAATCATAAACAGCATCTATAGACTAAGTATATCATGAGGATCCAATGAAATATTGCATGTAAAGTGTTCAGCAGAGGCCTGGCACACAGTAAACGATCAATAAATTTCAGATGTTATAACTACAAATAGAACATCAATAAAAGATAATATTCTTTTACCACTTTTTAATTTTTTTTTAGTTTTTAAGTATTTATTTATTTTTGAGATAGAGAAAGCACATGAGCGGGAAAGGTGCAGAGAGAGAGAGAGGGAGACACAGAATCCGAAGCAGGCTCCAGGCTCTGAGCTGTCAACACAGAGCTTGATTCAGGCCTCCAACTCACAAACCGTGAGATCATGAGCTGAGCTGAAGTTGGACGCTCAACCGACTGAACCACCCAGGCGCCCCATTCCTTTAGCATTTTCAATACAATTATTATTCAAGAAGACGGTCCAACTTGGCTCCTTAAACAAAGCCAAATGTCTTACTCATATTTATTTCTCCAGATTTTAGCCCAGTGGCTGGTCCTCGTCAGGAGTTCAACGCATGTTTTCCAAACATATGAATGCATGAATGAATGAATGAATGACCAGAGAATGTGCATGTGCCTTCACTCTCACACTGATCTTGCCCGTGTCCCAGGACTGTGAAAACCTCACTGACCACGGGCCATTCATTTTGTTTCCAAATGCTGCCGACCTGCCCACAGTTCTAATCAAGAGCAGACCTGATTTATGCTGCCTGTGGAGTCAGCCAGGGAGGTGGAATCCTCCACTGCTGATTTGTTTATCGCTGAGTCCTTGAAAATTGAATAGGGAGGGAGAGGGAGGGATGAAGAATGAATTAAGAGCTACTCCCCATTACATTTGATAAGAGGTCCTTTCACTGTGGTGGAGTATAGCTTTGTGTTGTTGTTAATATGAAAACTCTACAGCTGTTACAAAAACACATGGCAAGTTCCATGCCTGTGTCTTTCACCTGACGGCCACCACGGCCCTGACAGTGATGGAGGACAAGCCACCTGGATTTCAGGGGCTCGATTAATGAACTGTTATGGTCTATGCTATAACTCTGTAATACTCCTCGGTGAATGACTACAGTGTATAAAGCAGAATGCATTTCCCCCATTTAGTGGATATTGATTGAAGGGTTTGTTTTAAAACATTTAGGCTAACTTGGTTGTTTTATTTATTCATATCTGTACATTAATTGAAAGCTCAACAGCTCAGACAGATTGTATTAACTTGATCGCCCTCTACTGGCCATAAGATGGAGCACACACCTGGTTTTGACCAGGTCCTACAAAAGCGACAGCTATTTTTAGAAAGCAATGGGCTTTTAAACTCCAAAATACCTTCTATGGGTCAGTTATGAGTATAGTCGAGAGACCCAGCTACACTAAACCCCAAACTGTCTGCCTTATTTTTGAATATTCTGCTTCCTGAAAGGAGATGATCTGATATCATATGTTTGGTGATTAATGAAGAAACATGGCCAGGAGCCAGGACACCTGAGTTCATAGAAATCAGTCTTCTCATCTGTGAAAGGAGCAGGTTGAGGTAAGACAAGCCCAAGGTTCCTTTTGAGTCTCTCCAACTGCTGTGGTATAGACGGCACACACGTACCCTGAGGTCTAGTCCTTATTCTAATGTTTACTCTTGGTGTAAAGTAAAAAAAAAAAAAAAAAAAAAAAAGAGGGGATTAAATCTCTAGGGTTCCTTTGAATTCTGCCATGTTATTAACAAGTCATACTAAGCTTAAGCACATATAAATGACTGGGAGAAATTCCCAGAGGATAATTCCAGTTAAATCCCTTTGTGTTTTTGTATTTGTGGGTTTTTTTTTTCCCTATGAATATTCCCTGGAAAATACAGGGTTTATCCCTTACAGAAACACTTACACCTGTCACTGAAATGACTGTATCTCATGAACAGTCTGAATAAACCCTAACATTTTTATTGTATAGAAGATAGGGGAGGGAAAAAATTCAGACACTAGATTCTAGGCACAGGTTTTCATAAATTGAAACTATGACATGAAGAGGCCCTTTCAAGTCTAAGGAAGAAGAGCCACCTCTGAGTATTTGGAGACACTTGGGAAAAAACAAACTGGACTACCTCCCTCTACCAAGCAGACCTGTAATGTGGTCGGCAGGCAAGCTTTTGCTTCCCTCGCTTTGTGTTGGACTCCTCAGCCCCCGGTCACCGTTCAGAGGAGACAGCTGCTCAGGCAAAGTGAGCGTGATGTGATTCTCCATCCTTGAAACAAACACTGAGAGCATTTAAGAAAGTCAGAGCGAAGCAATGCTGGAAGAAGGTCTTTTTCTATCACGGGCAAAACAGAAAATGCCACCTAAATCAGCATGAAATCAATCGACCTAGCAGTGATCTGGCCTAGATAAAATGCACGAAGCTTCAAGAACTAAAAACAAAAATCATAACTTCCTTGCATCTAATTAGCCATTTATCTGACTGGGCACTTTCAAATGCATACTTTCACTTGCTTCTTAAAACAACCCTGGAAGGGGCAGGCAGGAGCATTATTACGCCCATTTCGTAGATGAAATTGGAGAGCGTATGTACCTTGCCTATAAAGACCAAATCGCACAAACGATAAGCACAATCTTTAGATATTCAAAATCATGCTCTAACAGATTTATTTAGGAAAATACGCAAGTCATTCCAAAGATGTTAGGATTATATGCATGTATGTATGCATGTATGCATCTCCTTTTCCAAGGAGAGCAAAGGAGAAGTAAACCATTGATTCCCAGGGGAAAACCAGAGTCACAGAGCTGGGACAGGAAGTCTTTGAGTTTGACTGTGCACTGATGTCTCCAAATCAAGAGTTCTCTTCAATGTGAAGATCACCCTGAACGTTGACTGAGCACCTAAAAGGGACTGAGTGGGAAACATGGCTTCCCTTCCAAGTTCATTGCCTGGTTGGGGAACAAGCTATGCAGATGAATGCAGATTAAATTCTGCTTCCCATGCGGCTTGTGGACAAAATGGCAGCTATTAGTTCCCAGGGGTTGGAAAACAATGGAGAGGAAGCTTTGTGCAGGTCACGTCCAATCCCACAAGCAAGTCTTTAAAAAAATCTATCAGCTCTAGCTCAAAATACATCCCAAATCTCCTCATTCTCTGCGTCTCTACTATCACCATACTAGTGGTCTAAAACGTGGGAATAGGACCACGGAAGGTATGTTTCATGACTTTTAGGTGGCCAATGTCAGAAACAGGAGCATCAAAGAGGGGTCCTCTGCCGATGTACTTAAAAAACCCGACACCCTCTTCCTGTCATCTCTGGAATCAGGAGATAACATGCCCCATGTCTCCTTTGATGTCATGCTCACAAAGTTTTATCTGCAATAGGCTGATGCGGGAGTTCATACAACATAACTATGTGTGTTCATACCTTCTCAATCTCATCCGTGTGACTATTCTGCAAGTACAAAGCTTAAAATATACCAGACTAGACACCAGTGTGAGTCCAGTTGGAAAAATTCAGACATCAGCATGATCTCTGTGCAAGCATGTGACAAAATCTCCACAAACAGTCATGCTTTTCATCTGGATATGAGCTTTCCTCTCCCCCTAACCTTTCTTGCATCTCTCTGATAATATTTTGGCATTTTCTTTCTCTGTCTATTGAACTCAGGCTCCTGTGGGTAGAAAACATGCATGACCACGTCTCTTACCCTACTCAGGCAGTCAGATTCAGCGAGGTCTACAGAGTCTGAAAGACCTGTCCCAGGAAGCTGCTTCTCCTACCTGTGGAACCTGGAGCCCTTAATTAACCTCTTTGAGCCTCAATTCCAACAGCAAAATGGTAGTTTTAAAGATCAAATGAGCTGATACTTGTGAATTGCCTAGGCAATGCCTTGTCCCTAGTAACTGAGGCAATGCTCTGTGCCTTGAGTTAGGCTCCCTGGAGGAAAAATCTGAGATGAGGATATGGCTTAAGGATATGGCTTCATTGAAGGAGAGATCTCAGGAAGAAGGGAAAGCAAGATAGAGCAGGAAGAGAAGCTTTGCCGAAATCTAGCTCCAGCCTGATCTCAGGGGGAGCTCTGGAGGATAAATTGCACCAAAGTCTTGGATCCAACATGGATCCAATCCAAATCAACTTGGATCCAGTGCTTTGTACCCTCCCCCCATCCACATCCATCAGTCATCGGCTATGGGCTGTTCCCTTGAGGGCAGAGGAAGTCAGATCCTCTTCTCCAGGGCCAGGCAGTTCCCCTTTGGCTGAGGACAATTCTCTGGAGAAGAGGGCACCTGTGGGCTGACAGCAGCCAATATTCACAGCAACTGTAAGAGAAATCTGGGCAGGGCATCAACAGCACCCACTACACTATTATTATCAATTTATATCATCCCATGTCTAGATCTGTGCTTTTGATATGACAGGGACTCAATAAATGGTTATTGCAATGAATTAAATTAAAGGCGCCAAACTATGAAGAGCATGCCAAACCAGCACGAATTGCTCAAGCCTCATCCATGGGTCCAGGAGCTTTGGAGACAGCTCTCACGCGTCTTCCCCCTCGCTGGCCCTCATAATTACCAAGACTATGCAAGATTGTAGCAGGTCCCTAAGTTCCTTGGCACACTGATTACGGCTAAAGGTAACTTAACTGTGAATTTCCTTGCTTTACTTGTTTCAGAGATTTTTTTTCTGGTGTTAATTACACCTATGCTTACATCCAAATATTTCATTGTGATGCAGATTATACTTGTAAGTGCATGAATTATTCTTCGAAGGCAAAAGGAATTAATAATGTTTCACCACTCACTGTGACATGTTTCCAAGCACATAAGTGACAGATGCGTTTTTAAATGATGCACTTTCTCGTCTCCTTGACATGCAAGGACCCAGATTTAAAGAGATAGAAGATGTAAAGGCACTGCCTTCTGGATCTACTGATGTCATGCCTGGATTTCCATCCCAATCAGCAAATGCATGAATAAGTAATGTGCTCAGGTCCCAGTACCTGCTCAGATTAGATTGTATCAGCAGCCTTACACTCTAAAACACCATTAAAACAAATCCCCAAACACCCAGGGAGCAGAGGGAAGAGGAGGGCAGAGATGGGCTGGTCATTGATAGGAGTGGGGGGAAAGCATTTTGTAAATCATGAAGTGCTTTATAAAGGTCAGTTATTAGTATTATATTAATTCTTTTTCCATCAACCTTATGTTTGGTACTCAGCAAATCCTCTAACCCCACATTTCCTAATGAATCAATCAGTCCCTGGCAGAGATTTTGCTTCTGTTCCAGTGACTAGGGACAAATTAAAAGGAGCCCATCCAGGTTGAGTGACCAGCTCTTTTCGTACACTTTCATCGATACTCTATTGGTAGGGATCAAATTGAATTCAGAAAATAAGTCTCAGTACGTGCTAGACGAGCCTTAATGCTGAGTAGCCTCTGGGTATCATATGGAAAGGGAATGGGGATTCTAGAGACAATCATCACCATCATGACCTCAAGGAAATGAATGCCCAACAACCAGGTGTTGAGTTTGGGAAACAACTAGACCTACTGCTCTGATTCACCAGACTTCATTGTAGTTCTTTCAGGACCACAGGGTATTTGAGAAAGGAAGAAAAAGGAAAAAAAAAAAAACACCCACTTTTTGGCACAGATAATCCAAAAAATAATCAATCCCTCAATTACATATACATGTGAATTCACAGTAATGGAAAAAATGGTCTGGTGGGGGCAGGGGGTAGGCAGACTCTGGAAGGGCAAACAGTTGAGCTCTAGAGTAGGGGCTGGCAAACTATTGGCCAAATCTGGCCCTTTGTCTGTTTTTGTAAATCAAGTTTTATTGGAACACAGTGATGCCCATTCATTTACATACTCTCTAGACTGTTTTTACTCTACAATAGAAGAGCTAAGGAGGTGAGGCCATTTTGACCCACAATGCCAAAAATATATTCACTATTTGGCCCTTTCCAGAAAATGTTTGCTGAATCCTTGCTCTACCGTCAGACTTCTTGGGATTAAACTCTATCACTTACTTATTCATTGTGTTACCTTAAGAAAGTTCCTCAATCTCATCATGAGGAAACGAACACTACCTACCACATAGGGTTGATACAAAGAATGAATTAAAACTTTCAAGACACCTAGAACAGTGTCTAGCATATATTAATGAGAATCAAGAACTGGTAGCCACTGTTATTATAAACAGCAAGATCAAACCTCCTCCTTCTCCCCAGATATATCATTGGCTCTTCTGCCCAAAAGACCACCTAGACACCTTGCTTCCTTTTCTCATGCAGAAATTTGGAATTTCTTTCAGACACAACTTACTATGAATGCAAATGGATCACCCTCTAGGTATTCCATAACAGCCATTAAGAGAGGAAATAATTTTTTTCCCTTTCTTCAGTTTATTTCCGTAAGAGGCATCCAGTCCAAAGCTCATGCAGAGATTTGAAACCTCCTTCCTCTGTCTGCTACTAAAATATTCAATCACCAGTCTGACAACTGATAAAATAACAGTTTGCTTTCCCAACTAATAGCCTCTCTTCTCACCTTTAAAATCAGTCAGGGGCTCTAAAGATATTGTATAATCAAGGGACTATGGCTTAAAACACCAACGCCCAATTCCTAAGAGAGTTTATTAGCATGTACAGATTAGCTGCTCAAAATGCACAGAGGGCCCCGCCTCTGTAAAGCAGGAATGCAAAGGAGGAGGTAAACTTAGTACCAGTTGTGAATAACCCATCTCCTTGAAAAACACAGATGGACGAGTAGATGACTCCTTCCTCTCTTTTTCTCTCCTGCTCTTCTGTGACACCTTTCTCTCTCTCTTTTTCTCTCATTTTCTTTCTACCTCTCCTTCTGGAAGTTTTCAATAATAAAAAGATCAGTGTTGGTAAGTAAAAAAATTACACTGATACCCAGATGCACAAGGTACTGCCCTGGGGACCACAGGAAAAACCCACGAGTTTTAACTCCTGTCCTAGGGAGTTAGTACTTCCTTTGGGAAGACAAGACAAGCCCATGAAAAGCTAAATAGCAATTAATGAGTTCAATGACGGTACAAAACAACAGAAAATATATTGCCATGTAATAAGGAATTAGTTGCTAAATGCTTTCTTTAGATAGTGAACATTATAGAAACTTTAGAAGAGAATAAGATCCACATGACATGTGAATTTGAAATCCAAAACAGGAGAGAATGGCCCTCCTACTTCCTCCTACTCAAAGAAGATGAAATGCCAAAGTTAAATACGTATTTACATTTCAAGTGAGTAATTTAAGGTGTTTTAGTTTAAAATGAACATTAATTAACTAGCTTCCCCAGCTAACAATGTGTGTGAAGGAGCCACTGAACACTGTTTTCTAACTTCCATTGGAATGTTTTTGGCATAGGTTGGACCAAGTGGTATAGATAGAAATCAAGATGCATTATACAGAGGGGCTTTAGGTGAGGGAAGATGCGATGGGGTCCTGAACAGTGTTAGAAGACCCAAATGCTGAAGGAACACAGCAGAACTCAGGGGAGCGCCTCCCCAGAGTCAGCATGAATGAGCATGTGTGGCTGAATTCTAGAATGTTCTAGAAAGACCAAGCCCTGAACAGTGTCAAAAGACCCAAAAGCTGAAGGAATGTAGCAGAACTCAGGGGAGCACCTCCCCAGAGTCAGCATGAATGAGCATGGGTGGCTGAATTCTAGAATGTTCTAGAAAGACCAAGCTGAAACCTGTGAGCAAGGCTCATGGATGAAGCTTCTCTATTGCATTTACCAATTCACTGTAGGCATCCTTATTTCCCAGTTTGGGAAAGGTGTTTATTCCCAGACCTGTCACCAAATTCCAGTTTAACCACATACTCAGATCTCTATTTCTTTTGAACCACTGAAGTTGTAATTTGAGTGTTTCGATAACATGCTTACATAAACTCTATAGCACAGTGGTGAAGAATGTGGCTACAAAAGCAAAGTGTCTGAGTTCAAGCCCCAGGTCTGCCACTTTAATCTTGAGCAAGGTGCTTACCCCAATGGGGAGGAGGATACTACTGAATTCACAGTGTGTCAGTAGGGTCAAGTGAATTTGTACATGTGGGCCTTTAAAACCATCCCTGGTACAGACAGCCTAATAAGTATAAGCTGCCATACCCTTGTCATTGTCTTTGTTACTTAACCTTCCAGCCAAAGGGGCAGTCCTCCCTCCTTCTCTGGAATGAACACGGGCCCTACGAAGGGGGACAATGAAGTCAGAGTTGATTTGGTAGCCCTCTTTCTGGCCCTGTGTGTATCTTTCTCCAACCCTGGTTCCACCCAGAGGACTTAATTTTAGTAACTTGATTCTAACGTTCTTATTCCACCTATCCTGAGTTCAACGTACCCCATTTTCTCTGTTGGGTGCCCTTTGTGTTGACCCGTGTCAGTCATTCTTAGACCTGGATGCAGTCTTACATCCAGGCCCCCTCCTGCTGCTGGGTCCCTCCAATGCTATGTTCTTCTCGCTCTCGGGATCTTTTCTGTGGCAGGACCACTCGGGTGATGACTGCATGTCTACTTGGATATCTTCCACTGTCCTGTTGAGACCTTCCCCCATCATCAGCTATGGCTCCAAGAATCTGACCGGTTTCGACATTTTGCATTTGTGGTTCGGCATCTAATCCACTCAAGTACTGTTAGCGTTTCCTTATGGCAAGTATCCTCAAAAGGCTGGGTCATCAACTGTTCTTCAGACATTATGGCAAAGGCCATAATGAGTTTCTTCCAGGCACTCTCAAAGGATTCACCTTCTCCACGTTACCTCTTGTTCAGCTGGTTTGACAACATGAGAAGACAAGGTAGACATTCAGAGCTCCTCTCAATCCTGCTATAATCGGCAAATCTACTCACCGGCATTAACATGGGGAGAAGACACAAGTGATAGGGGACACTGCCTCTAGAATATACTGCTGATTCGAACATAAACTAAAGCCCGACCCTCAGTGTGTGTACACAACAAAAATGCTAAGTAACTCTTATCTAAATCACTCTGCAGAGCTTAGGTATGTGAAGCTATGAACGCATTGCACAATTCTCTTTAGAAAGAGACCTTCGTGGAGAAGGAACAATTGTAGCTTGTTGGTGGCATCCTCCAGCAATCACATCAAGGGAAAAAATTGAGGGCATTCTTGGCTATGTTACACACACACACACACACACACACACGCACACTGTATGTACAGGCAAAATAAAATGTTGGGTATTAATTTCTAGCCACTGTTATGGCACCAGGTCTACCACAACTGGCAGCTCAGAACTCAGAGTCCAAGTTGCGTTTCCCTGGCAACACTCTTGCCCCTACTACACACCTGTGCTGCCCTCTCATCCAAAGGCCTCCAGGAGCCTGGAGGCAAAAAGCTGGTCACTGAGAGCCTTGACCTTCTCACTCCTCCCTGACCTCTAGTGCATGTCTGAGGATGTAACAATTACTATGCCAGCACTGGGATCTGCAGGCCGAAATCTCTTCCACAAATATGCTTCCTACTGCCTTTTATTCCATAGCAAATAGCACTTTTTGCAACTTCAATCCGAACTACCCAAGTAGGTGTTAAGATGGCTTGGACAGGGAGAAGAGTAAGAAAAAGTTAAAACACCAGACAACGCACTTCCAAGTCAGATCTGTATGAAGAACTTCACAGATGCTGGGGACTAACTACGGTGATGGAGTGAGGCAGGTGAGGTAGAACTCAGCCACTGAGCTGAATAATATTTCAATGCAATATTTTTAAAAATCAAAGTTAATGCAAAAACTCCATTGGGAACATAATATCCAAATTTTAAATAAGAAGAAAATTCAATAGTGCCATGATGAACCATTTTCACAGCCTAAGACAAAAGGAAAAATCAGTAATGCTGATCCTATCTTTATTAAAAATTTGGATTATTTCATCCATAGTGGGGTTTGTTTTTTCCTTCCTGTGCCAATTTTGATTTCTTAAAAATACTTCATTAAGGTAGAACTTGTCTTGATTTCTGTGGTTTTGGTACCCCCTCCCTTCGATTTGCACCCCAGGCAAATGCCTCACTTAGCTTACCCTCATCTCTGTCCTTCTCCAAATGACTGAGAATCCTCATATCACTAGGAAAAGCAAGGGTACTGACTTCTGATACAGCCTTCTGGAACACGGCTACCCAGAATTAGTACAGTAGCACAGAGGCCAGTTCCTACTTAAGCATTATTAAACAGGTTAACCACTCCCCTTGGGTTCAAATGCCATGGATTAGATTCAAGAGAAATTATTATTGGAAAGCCCCCCAATTTAACATTAATTTACCCATTTCTGTTACATGATGGGTCTTGTTTTGCAAAGCCCTTTTTATTTTTCGAATTTTTAAAAAAAGTTTATTTGTTTTGAGACAGACAGAGACAACACAAGTGGGGGAGGGACAGACAAAGAAAGACAGCAAGAATTCTAGGCAAGCCCAGCACTGTCAGCGCAGAGCCTGACTGGGGGCTCAAATGCAAGAACTAGGAGATCATGACCTGAGCCGAAACCAAGAGTCGGATGCTTAACAGACTGAGCCACCCAGGCACCCCTGCAAAGTCCTTTTTCATCAGTAATTTGGTCTTTGCACCACTAAAGACATTATTTCTCCCCCCCTCCCCAACCAAGTCTGGAGTTTTAAAAAATGGTTTATTTTCCTGGATATTTATTAATACATTATCAATACCTCTGTCCACCATTTTAATAGGCCAAAACATCTACAGCTGCCAGCCTCATCTTCTGATGGGTGAGAGACAGTCTGTGACTGCCAGGCTGACCAAAGACAGAAATACCTGACCTTCAGGTTAGCCTGTGTGGCTTCATCAAGGATGTCAAGCTTTTTCTCAGATATTTCAAAATTTGGGGAATTCTCAAAAACGGTTACAATGAACTATTAATTAAAAGGAGTGACATAAAAACTAGCATGTATGCTACATTTTCCCTTAGGTTTATAAAAAGATAACAAACATGTGCAAAGAAAAACAGTTTGGTGTTCTAGTAATAGGATTACAGACCATTTGTTTAAAACTCATGTGGTGTTTCCATTTAAAAGTTGAAAAAGGATCCAGATCTCATTACCAAATTCCTGGTCTTCTTGAGGCCTGAGGGCTCCCAAGGAAGAACCACTGTTGTACTGAAAACAAATCAGCGGTGGGGGAAGATTACTACTAGAATAATAAACTTCTGAGCAAGAATTCATGAACAGAAGGCTCGTGAATATATGGTAAGCAGGGCGAGGGGCTAAAGGCCATTGACTGAAGCTTGATATCTTTCCTTAAGAATATGACATTTCCAGATACTTTTCAAGATTACCTGCCAGACTGTAAGCTCCCTGAGTCCATCCCTGTGTCCCAGTATCTGGCAGAGGCTCTCTCCCAGGGCACAGTCAGTATTTACTGAATAAATGAATGAATGAGTTGAGTTTTTATTTCACTGCCATTGTTTTAACATATGAATGCACTTCAAGAGGCATCAGGATTGGAGAAGTCTGCCTTCACAGGCCTTCCATGGAAGCATAGCCTTGGGCCCCTTTTTTAAAAAAGGCTTCTTGGAGGGGCACCTGGATGGCTCAGTCGGTTAAGCAGCGTACTCCTCACTTCCAGTCAGGTCATGATCTCACGGTTCTTGAGTTCAATCCCTGCGTGGAGCTCTGTGCTGCCAGAGTGGAGCCTGCTTGGGATTCTCTCTCTCCCTCTCTCTCTGCCCCTCCCCTCCCCTGCTTGCTTGCGCTCTCTCTCAAAAATAAAATAAACATTTAAAAAAGGCATCTTATCAAGAACAATCATCAAAAGACAGTATGGAACATATCTATTTATTCACACCTAATGACTAACAAACCAATGACCTATCCCATAGACTCTTCCCCTTTCATTTGTTTCCCATGGACTCTCCAGCCTCTTGTTTGGGCTATTATCCCACCCTGTCACACCCTCTTAATTTCTTCCTTTTAACTGTGTGGCTCCTTCCTGTACTTCCTGGCTCTCCAACAGCTGAGCTTGCCTCCTCTAATCTGTACTTACCCTCCTCTATTTCATCCCACCCCCTACCACACACACAGTTCAGTCCAGCTTAGACAGTTTTTTACACGCTTTTTTTTTTTTTTTTTTTTTTTTGCTGGCCTTCACAACAATCCCACGAAGCTGGCAGAGCAATTGGAAATTGGTCCCATTTTCTCATTGGCAAAACTGAGTCACAGAAGTTAAGTGCATTGGCCCCAGATCTCAGTAAGTGATATATCCAGGATTCAGAACGGATCTCAGTAAGTGATATATCCAGGATTCAGAACAAGGCTTTCTTTCCCCAAGGCAAGCCTTTTACCACTACCTTCAAATGAGTACAGGATTCTCCTATGTCACCAAGAACTTCAGCCTTATATATAGCATGCAGTCAATTAGAGCCTAATGTAAGAAGTGGCATAACAAGTCATACAGAAAGGTCCAGAAGATACTGGAGAACACTGTATCTTTCTCTGCCTATGGAATCAAATAGTAATTCTTTAGCATGATTCACAAGATTCTCATAATTTGGACTGACTTCCCAGCTCCTTTTCCATCACTCCCCATGACTCACACAGTGCCCCAATCATGCCGACCTTGCAGGATCCCTCACATCTATCCTATCCTGCTCACCTGGCAAACTCCTATTCATCCTTCTAGAGCCTGCATAAGCAAGACTTAAGAAACTTTCCGGGTGAGGCCTGCTTTGCTCTGTACCTACAACACCATATCATTCAAGTAGCTCTCTGCAGCTCTCGGGATAAAGTCTGAGCTTTCATTCCACATGGCCTGCTAAGGCCCTCTGTGATCTGGCTCTTACATCTTCAGCCTTGTATCTTCCTGCACTTCACACGCTCTCTCACACTATTCCCTTTCTACACTGAACAACCTTCAGTTTGCACATACACATCACTGGCTATCTCTCCCATAAGCCCCTGCACATGCAGGCTCCCTGCTTTCTCTTCCCCTTTGCTGGGAGAATTCCAACTCAATCTTTCAGCTGAGTTGTCACTTCCTCCAGGAAGGTGTCCAGAGTCAGAATTGGTGGCCCTCTTCCTTGCACCTTGCTACCTCCTCACCATGATAAGTACTCTTTGACCAACTCCCCCAACGTCACCCCTGATTTTTTTCTTCTTTGATATATACCATGTCTGTCCCAGAAGAGAGTCTATAACCAGATCCTCCTGGATGTTCTTTATTGGAGATGGCTCCCCATCTTTATAATCATCACTAAAAGGTTTGGGGGTAAATGTTGTGGTGTAAAGAATGCTGAACTCGGTGCTGGCTCAGTCTCAGGTCCCATTCATTCATTCATCCGTTCACTCAATAGGTATTTATAGAGTACTTTCTATCTTTGTGCCCAGCACTATTCCAGGCAATGAAGAGAACAGGCAAAGCCCCTGCCCTCATAAAATTTTCATTCTAGTGGGTGCGTCAGATCAAAACGAAAAAGACAAACACACAATGTTACGCGTGTTAGGGATAAGTGCTGTGAGCAAAAGTGTGGCTATGATACTGCCGGTGCTAACCTGGACAAACCTATTAAATCTCTCTGAAACTCAGTGTCAGTTTATACAATGGTGTCAATAATATTTGCTCTAAATAAATGAGCAGGGTTTCTGTGAGGTTCTGGTAGGCAGAAACAGGAATGCAGTTTTGAAAACACACCAAGTATATGCTATTATAATTAGTAATTTTGAAGTAATGTGGTCTCTATTTAGTCTCTCTAGCAGCCAATACATGAATAAAAAAGAAATGCATCAGTCATCTAGATATTTGAAAACGAACAAATGTCTGACGGCTCAGTTCTGCATCTGCACGTTTAGTTAACGTACCTGCATGGTTGCAAAAGTCATGTGTTGGCTGCTGTGCATTTGAAGGCATCAACCTCTAGAATTATTATTTTTCCTCATACTATTGAGATAATGGTAATTTTCCTGTCTAAATGTAAATTTTAAATGGGCATTTTCATGCTCGTCTGGGAAAACAAGCTAAGTGGGACTGTCCATCTCACATAAACGTTATTTATACTTCTGTGTAGCTCATTTTTATTTAGGACATATGTGCATGCCAACGACGTGTGGGAGAACATTAAATCATTCCCCATGAAACTTAGGAGCCAAATTTAATTTTTCAACTGTTTGCAAAATTTTTAAAAAATGGCAACACACTTTTTTTTTTACTAGCTTTAAAGGGGATAGTGCATGAGAATAAACGAAACCACGCTTTTTTTTTACATTGCATTTGCCAAAGAACCTGACATCCACCATTTTGAAAGGGACACAGGAGTGAGGTGAAGATGTGGCAAATGTGGGTAGACAACTGAAGCTTCCTTATATTACTTATGTGCTGTTTGTAATTATACAATAAAATGAGACTACGTCTCCCAGTCATTCTGACAGCACTTATAAGGCTCAGGTTTCTCTTCTCTCCTCCCCTCTGCCATCATAATTTCACCGTGTAGCCTTTGTAGACCTGTCAATACGTGTTTACAGACATACACATTGGTTTTTGTATGAATAGTGCACTGTACCTACTGTCCAGCAACTTTGTTTCTTCGCCTGTGTCCGGGGATCCCACCACACAGCAAGGTCTTTATGTTCAAACTGTGCAACACTGAATACCTGGTATATGGCTCCCACTGCCCGTGTGTGCATTCTGCTCCAGGGTGTTGGCGGAGAGGTGGACCCGTGGCTTCGGGGATATTCGCCTTTTTTTCTTCATTTAAATTTTAACGGACACTGCAGACTTGCTCTCCAATAATGGAATCTCCATTTACACCCTCACCAACTAGCTCCACTCCCATTAGGGGGCATCACTATGCTGTTCAGGGAGGAAGCAGGTGGGGAAGGAGAAGAGGGCTCTCTAGCCCTCTGGGAGTTACATACAAACATTCAACAGGTAAATCCTGAAGCAGTGGAAGGGGTTGAGCCCAGCAACAATTCTTTCTCTTCTATTACACTAGCGTGAATTCCTCCGTTACGTTACTTTGCTCTTTTATTCCATCTTCCGCTGACCTTAGGTCGCTGGCATCAGACATCCTGTGGCTTTATATTCCCCTGGGACGTGACCCTAATGACACAGTCCACTGGAATTAGCGGCAACTATCATTTATTGGCACACAGTTTGCACGCACTATGTCAGTCGGTCCGCGAGATAGTTCCGTTATGTAGGTGCCTTCTGATCCACAGTTCACAGATGAGGATACAGTCAAATGTACCTACCATTCAGGGTCACAACATACATCCCATAGTGTAGAAACCTGGACCTGGGCTAGGTAGTTCCAATGTGGGTTCTGAGACTGTGAGCCATCAGGCTCCACAGCAAACAATCACTCCCCGCTAAGGCTCTCTATCTCCACCTCCCTTATGTCAGGCGCTGCTTTCTGCCTCGTGTTAGTTATTTGTCAATAGTATTTATCTTATCTTTTCGACTATTAGCTTCTGGAACGAAAGATGCATGGCTGAGTCACCTCTGTCTTCACCAATGTTTCAAAAACACAGTACCTCGAACACAGTAGAAACTTATTATTTTAAATGAAAGACATACTATTCAATCTCATAACATTTCTTCCTGTACATTCCCATATGACTGAATGCCCTCCATGCTTAATCTGATCATGGCCTTCATGGGTATCGTACCCTGGATCTGTCCTAGGGCTGATTCCCACATCGGACCATCAGTGCTCTATGCAAGGAAGCAGCCCTCATGTCAGTAAGACTAGACCATCACTTTCCCCTTGGCCTCTCTTCAGCCTACTCAGGCTGAAAGCCACAGTCAAGTTCCTCCTCCATAATGCCTTTCCCAATTTTCCCCAATAATTATTGAGAACCTCATTAGACATCTCATATCCATTTTCCAAACTAATATTTAATTATACATTGTCTCATTTTGTTTCATGTGATTTGAAGTCTGCCCTAACAGACCAAAAAGCTTCTTGAAACAGGTACCATATTGCCATTTTCTCCATAATCATTATCATCAATATAGCAAATGTTTATTTAAACAGGTACCATATTGCCATATTCTCTGTAATCACCATCATCAATATAGCAAATATTTATTTAACACTACATGAATTAACTCATTTAATCTTTATAAGAAGCCTAAGAGAGAGGTACTACGATTATCCCCATTTTGCAGATGAGAATACTGAGGCATGGAGAGAATAAATAACTTGCTCAAGGTCACGTAGATATCAATGTGGTAAAGTAAGTTTTCAAGTCTGAGCAGTCTGGTCCTGGAGTCTATGGGCTTAACCACTGAGACCCCTCTTCCATGCAATCCCACGATAGTACCAAAAGCAGAGATATTGCACAATAAATACTCATTGGCTACTTGGTATACAAGTTGATATTAGTTGCCCTTTCAGTGTCCCTAAGTCCACTTTACAATCATTTCAGGACTCCCTTGTGCCTTACTTAATTGGTCGTTGTCTAATTGCAGAGGAAGGGCTCACACTGGAGCAAGATTTGCCCACAGAGCTATGAAAGCTTTGGAGAAAGCTGACCCAGAGGAAGCTGCTATTGAAAGCTGGTTTGGCTAGAGAGGCACGAAGCATGACAACGAGAGGTCAGGGTCCAGTTGAGGCAGACAGTGAAATGCATCCTGCTTAAGAAGATGGGGTTTAGGGCAAGGCTGCTGAGCTGGAATCCCAGCACCATGGAACACTTTTCTCCTGGAGCTAATTCTTCTCAAGTGCTCAGCACAGTAATGGGCAGAGTAGATGCTCCACGTGCATTAACTGCTGTATTATTCCTAATAATTAGAAGGAAGAACAATATCTGGTATCTGGGTTCCTGACTTCTATATGGGACACAGCAAGGGAATGAGGCACAGTGGCTATTCAGAATTCGGCATCTTTTTCTGGGGCTCTGGCAACCTGAGTCCTTGGGGCTTTAGAGAGCCTAGCCACAGGCAGTAGAGTCAAATTTCAGGAGGGCACTGGACCCTAAGCCTAGGGATTCCAAGGTCCCTGTGTAATGCCTATAGAAATTCAAGCCCTGGGTACAGGGAAAAGGTCCCCGAGTCAGGACCAGGCCACATACAGGATTTGGTGCCAGGCATAGGTGAAATCTCATGGGTCACCTGAGGCATAGGACTGGAGCAAGACAGCAGCAAGGGTATCTTGGGGCAGAGCCCAATCAAGATGGGGTGGAACAGCCTAAATCAGCCCTACCTCTGCTCAGGAATAGAGAACCACGGGCAGAATGAGCTTGCACTGAGGATCACAGGACAACGCAGGTAAGGAAAAGCTGGGAGTGGGTCTGGACCTGTTCCGTGCTGCACGGGGCTGCCTCACAGCCCTATCTGGGCCTCACCCCGTTGGTGAGCCAGCAGTCTGGTGCCGTGCCCTTTGCTGAAGGCAGGTGCACAGCAGGTGACTGACCCTGGGAAGCGGAAACCAAGCTGTCAGTGGGCACAGCCCATGGTGCGAGACTTGACTGCAAGCCTCAGAGCCTCCGGGGCCCCAGCGGTGGGGCCCACGTCCTCCGGGCAGGGAGCGTCGATTCACACAGCACGAGAGCCATAACATAGCGGGAGACCCACAGAAGGCTTTTAAATGTCTATTTTTTAAAGTGGTTAGCAAAGCAGGGGAGAAACTGTCAGAGATCTGAAATGAAGAGTTTAATTCCGAGTCAGCAAAGAGGTGAAAGGAAGCAGAAACAGAAGACAGTGGAAGAAGAGGCCCCAGGATTTGGGGAGAGAAATACAAAGGTTGGGAACAAGGGGAAAAACATAATGGCCACATCTCAGAAATGGCTCAAGTCGACAATTGGGAACACTGTTTTCCATTCTCCAAATACCTGCTGCTTTTTCAGGCACGTTATTTCCTCTGCCTGAAAAGCCCCCTCCTCTATGCATCTGACAAATTTCTATGTGCTCTTAACCCTGGTTCAGAGATCACCTCCTTCAGGCAAAGCCACACTCTCTTTTGGTCTCTGTTTTCACCATTTGTTAATAGCATATTTCAAAGTCTAAAATAATGGGTTATGAAGTCTGTGCACTGTGGCCACGCACGATCTCCTTGAGGATGTCCATCTTTCTACTCCCAAGACCCCCCCCAAGACTTAGTATAGTTCCTGGCACACAGTGGGTAGTCCATTTATGATACCTGAGGAAATGCGTGAAAAAGAATGAATAAAGGAAAAACAGGAAGGAAGGAACCACAGAAGGAAGGAGGAAAGGAGTGAAGAAAGACCTTTTATGGCTGTTAAGTACAGGGTGCACGGAGGGGTGGCAGGAAGTGAGTCCATAAACGTTATCTCAGCATGTCCTAAGAGTCATGTGTACCAAGCTGAGTATTTACCTCATGGGCAAAGTAGCATAATCAAAAGTTATAAAGCAGAATTATATTTGAAAAAGCGGTCTCCAATGCCCTCTTCACCCTACATGTTATTAATCTCATTTATTTGCTCCCTACTTCAAATTAATGTTCTTGCGCCCAGAGATTTGGCATCTATGGCCTCATTCAAAACCAGCAGACCCCAACTCCTCCAAGAAATATTCTTAAAATGACCTCCTATCCGACTCTTCATTATCTCAGTACTTTTTTCTTAACTTACATCATTCCAACTCCGCACCTGTTTATTTGTCCCTCGGGGTAACAGTGTTCCCCTAGAAGTTATGAGTTTCTTCTTTAGAGCCAAACAAACTTAGGTTCAAATCATGGCTTGGCTATTTGCAAGCTTTCTCACTCCAACTAAATTACCTAATATCTCTGCGCCTCAGTCTGTTCAGCTATATTGGGGTGATGAATGACGCCTATCAACATGGTTTTTGTAAGAAGTGAAGGCTATTTAAGGTTTAGATATATCCTAAGCAATCAATAGCAGCTAGCAACAGTGGAGTCGCCAATATTAGTTTAAAATTGTAGTCACAGTAGATCTGTTTGTTCTTATGCCCTGCTCTACTCTCTGAGAGGGGACACTGTCTTCTCTTTCTCATGTTGTTATTTCCTTTTCTCCCCCTCCCCCAACTCTACATCACCTTCTCCCCTTCAAGGTGTCTTGCTATCCTCTGTAACTCAATGCAGAGGGTCTGCTATGCATCATGGTTCCCCTTTGCCACTGTGCCCTAGCTTCATGAATGACACGGTCATCCACCCAGTTCACAAGCCAGAAACCTGGGTCTTGTTCTGACTGGCCATTCTCCCTCATGCCCACCATATGCAATTCACTATGCTCTGTTGGCCCATGTTCTAAACAGCTCCTGATTCTCTACACTGCCTCTCCATATCCACCACCACCTTGATCTGCTGACCTCCATCTCTCAGACTGCCACCAGGGTCTCCTGACTGCCCCTCTCAAGATTACCTGTCTCCCTCACCCATCTTTGCTGCCAGTCAATTCTCTATCCTACAGCCAGAGAGGTCTTCTTAAAACTCAAATGCGATCATGTGACCCCCTCGCAGCCTCCCATTGCTCTTAGGGTAAACACACAACTTGCTAACCTGGTTGTTCTAGAATCAGACTTATTACCTGTGTTGGAATCACGCTGGTTTATATCAGGGCTCCTCTTCACATGGGTTGTTCTCTTTTCCTCCAACAAGCTCTCCAAAGAAACAAGCCTTGCACAACACGGGCTCAAAGACAAAGGTAAGCCCTGAACTCTGGACTAGGAAGGTCTCTTTTTGGTTCAGGATATTGTATGTAACTGATACAAAGCACTGGGCAAAGACAAGTCTCAGAGAAAAGGGCCAAGCTTGTAAAGTACAAGACAAAGTGATGGATGGAGGAGCTGGGTGCCTAAAAGCACTTCATTTCACTTTTCTAAATGTGCCCTGTCAAAGTGAAGGGAATAGACCCAGTAAGGCTTAAGTTAGTGGATGCACAATGAAGTAGAATATTTATCTTCACGCTCTTGAGCTGTAGACCATTCAGCATTAGAAAACACCATCAAGTCTGTCTCCCAACATGCCTGGGGCCCTTGGAGTGGGGAGGATTCTGATTTAATGAGCAAGGCACACCATCTGTCAACAGGACTGCTGAGCAGTAACTCAGCTAACAGCAGCTCTCAGACCTCAAGGAGGAGAACACTTGGGCGCCATTTGGGTAAGACGTAGCCCTTGGCTCTGTAGTCAAGAGACCTTACGTACCTTATCTACTCAACCTGGGAATGATAAGTGAAACCTGTGTTCTTGTTCACAGTCTAACCCAGCCTTAACATTTTATGCATGGGTGCTTGATAAGCCATTGCAGAAGGAGACATCCAGCATAGAACAAGGTGTTAAGAGGGTTACATCCTTGACCATTACACTTTCCAGCAAGAAGCTTCCAGGGTATTAATGCAGACAATAACACCAGCCAAACCATTTACCTTAGCACACAACTATGGGGGTGGGGGGAGAGGAAAACAGAAAGAGTATGATTCATGTATATTCCTTATGGAGTATGATTTTAAAATTGAAATAATCCAGGAGAGTGCATTTTGTATCTTAATCAGTGAAAGCAATATAGGAGTGGCTCCTATCTCAATAGGAAAATAATATGATCTTTAACTAAACGGACCGGAAATTATGTATCCAAATGAGGGTTTTCTCCTTTAAAAGCAGTCACCTTAGAATGCTAAATAATTCTTTGTCTGCATTTCCATAGCTCATTTTACTTACTAAATTTCGAGGTTCACTTCTCTGGGCATTTTTTTCTCTTACACATGTGACTCTCTAGCCCTTAACCTAGTGCTTGGCACAAAAGCAGGCAGAACAGCCAGATACATGCGCCCAGGAGTCAGAAGACCCAAGGTTCAAATCCCAGCTCTGTTAAGCTAGCAATGTGAATTTGGTCCTATGCCCTGAGCCTCAGTTTCCTCATCTGTAAAATGGGGATGGTAATTGTCCACAACTCCTGGGGTTTCTATAATTATATGAAAATAACGCATATAAAATACTTAGTATTACCTTTAACACAGAGACAGCACTCGGAGTTGACTACTGTTATAAATAGGCTTTTTTTTAAATGTTTATTTTTGAGAGAGAGAAACAGAGCACAAGCAGGGGAAGGGGCAGAGAGAGAGGGAGACACAGAATCCAAAGCAGGCTCCAGGCTCTGAGCTGTCAGCACAGAGCCCGACGCAGGACTCAAACCCATGGACCACGAAATCACAACCTAAGCCAAAGTCAGATGCTTAACCCACTGAATCACCCAGGCGCCCCTAGGCATTACTGTTTTTTTTTTAATTAGTTATTCCAATTATGATGTCTTATCCATACATTGTTGGGGCTCCTCTTCTGAAGTCTCTAGGACATCCTAATTCTCATTCTTCAAAACCACCGTAATGTAAGTTTTTAGTGGGATTTGATATGTAGAGACGACTGAATATTGGTTAAACTTAATCCAGTGTCTATGAGCATCTCAAATGTTAGCTCAAAGTCTTATTCTTGTATTTGCTTTTATGACCATAATAGCTTTCACAGTTCTTGGCACTTAGCTCCAGTAAATGTTAATTTAATGAACGGGACATTTGCTGAGTAAATCACGGAATGAATAAAGTAGGGGAACAAGATGAATAATCACAAGCAATTACTCAACTTGTTCACCCAACTTAGCTTCAGGATTCTGGTGAAATGCTCTCAAAAAAATGGAGAGATGTGACCTATGAATAGGATGTGGGGAAACTATCTTTCTAGCCTTCCTTCTGTGGTGCTGTGCTGGACCTCTGTCATGCTTTCTAATCTCCTACCACCTTTTGAATGCTTTTTTGATGTGTATTAGTTTCCTATTGCTGCTGTAACAAATTACTACTTACTGGCTTTAAGGAATGCAAATTTATTATCTTAATATTTCTGGAGCTCAGAAGTCCGAAATGAGTGTTATGGGGCCAAGATCAAGGTGTCAACAGGCCTGTGTTAGTTGTCGAGGCTCCCAGGGGAGCCTTTCCAGGGCCTTTCCAACCACTGGAGACCTTCTGCATTGTATAGCCTACAGCCCCCTTACTCCTTCTTCAGAGTAGATCACTTCAACCTCTGCTTCTATTATCACATCTCCTTTTTCTGACTCTGATCTTCCTGCCTCTCTCTTATATGGACTCTTGTGATTACACTGGGCCTGCCTGGATGATCCAGGAAAATCTCCCTATCTCAAGATCCTTAACTTGGTCATATATGCAAAGTCCCTTCTACTGTATATGGTAACACATACACAGGCTCCCAAGATTAGGATGTGGACAACTTTGGTGGGGGTCATTATTCAACCCACCCAACCAATCCACTGTGTTTGGAGTACTTCCTGCCTTTAGTGTTCAATCCTGCCCAGGCAGAATCCTGAACTTTGCTTTTAATAAAGCTTAGGCATGTGACTGAAGCTGGCCAATCTGGGATGCCAGACTCTTCAGTTCTGAAGTTAGCAGTATGAGGAAGGAGCATCCATTTTCTGGTGATGCTGATGGCAAAAGTGTCCAGCTCTATGGCCACCAGTGGTGCCTAGTGACCCCTCCACATCAGTGAAGGGACCTATCTCTGCCCAGTAGTGGCAAGAGGAGGAGTGCTTTCTAGAACAATCCTATAGTACATTCTTGTAAGTCTACCCTCCAAGTCCAATTCTTTGGCTCACTCATAGATTCTGAGCACCTCAAATGCTTTAATGAACATCTTGTCTGCTTGCCTGAGTCTGAAAAGGGTTCTGTTATTTCAAACTAAGAACGTCAAGTGGACACAGCCTCCGGTCTTAGGTTATAAGGAGAGCCTGAAGAGAGGCTGGGAGTGTTCCTAGAAAATGGGGACAACAAAGAATTGTTTGGGGTGCCTTTTAAGGGCCAAGTACTTAGTAAAAGGGCTCTGAAGAAATGCTGTGACATCATTCTAACTAGGGGTTGGTAAATGGCGCCATTCTTTATAATAGAAGGGGTGATGAGGAGGACCGAAAGGGAATACGCTATGTATCTGAGACTATGCTCTTTTCACCTCTTCCAAGGTAGATATAATGCTGTTTGTAAGGGAACAGGAAGAGATTTTGATTATTAATGTTGGTCAGCACGGATGTACCCTTCAGTGTTTTTCAAAATGCTTTACCACCATTACTTATTTATATTAAATTACATAGTCTGGGAATATCCATTAGTTTAGAAAACAAAAGTACATCTGGCTTAAGACTTCCTCTCACCCACCGCCACCCTCACCTCTGCATTATCTACAGCATGCTCACCCGGGGCTCTTAGTTCACCCCTTTGTAGGACGGGGGATTTTGATCTTTCAAAATAACATTTTTTTCAATTGCTCTCTGCTCTCTGCCTTTTGCTTGCCGTTAGCAGTTCAAATCCTGACTCTGGCAGTGAGTAGCTGGGTGACTTGGGAATGGTCACTTAACTCTCTGAGCTTTCTCTATCAAGTGCTGACACCTCCAAGCAGGTTTGCAGACAATACTGAGTAAGTGTATGGGATGCCACTGAGCTCAAGCTCTGGATCCAGACATATCAGAGTTCAAATCTTAAGCTACATCCTATCAGCTGTATGTCCTTCAGCAAGTTAGCCTGGTTGCCCTGATCAATAAAATGGGAGATGGGCAAGCACTCCCTTATAAAGGTAAAACCAATAAATGAGATGATAGGCGGAGAGCTCTTTGCACCATGCCTGTTAGCTACAAACAGTGAAGGAGTTGTCTGGAGTGAGTCTTTGTAGAGAGTTAAGGCATTTTCACATGGAAGAATAAAATCAACTTGTTTTCACACATCCCCAACCACCACCTTCTTGTGGTCTCTAGTGTTCTCAAATGCTCAGGAAACAGACATTTAAAAGCTGATGCTATTGGCAGAGATCAGATCTGCAGTTGCTTGAGTTCAAGGATGAACTCAGAGAGGACTGACTCTAAAGGGGCACAAGGAAATTAGGGGGATGATTGAAATGTTCTGGAGCTTGATGGTTGTGGTGGTTATGTAACTATATTCCTTCCCTAAACGCACCAAACAGCAGAGTTAAAATGAGTGCATTTTACAGGCACCTGGGAGGCTCAGCAGTTAAGCATCCCACTTCAGCTCGTGTCATGATCTCGTGGTTCATGAGTCCGAGCCCCACGTCGGGCTCTGTGCTGACAGCTCAGATCCTGAAGCCTGCTTCAGATTCTGTCTCTCTCTCTCTCTCAAAAATAAATACACATTAAAAATTTTTTTAATAAAATAAAACAAATGAGTACATTTTATATACAGTACACTTTGGTAAAGTTGATTTTAATTATTACGTTATAGGCACACTAGAGCAGGGGTTGGCAAGATTTTTTTCTGTGAAGGGCGAGAGAGTATTTTAGTCTTTGAAGGCTATATACAGGCTCTAATACTATAGGCTCAGGTCTGCTATTGTAATGCAGAGGCAGCCACAGAGGATAGGTAGCTAATATATAAATGAATGGGTGTAGCCGGATTTTGATACAATTTTATTTATGGATCAGAATGTGGTTTTGTATATTTTTCACGTTTCATGAAATCTTCTCCTTCTTTTGTTTTTATCGAATTCATTTAAAAATGTAAAAATCATTTTTAGCTCCTGGCTTTATAAAAACAGCCAGCAGGCTGGCTTTGGTCTGTGGGCCACTGTTTGCCAAGCCCTGCTCTAGAGTCCCAAAGAGCCCGTGTCAAGCAACATTCTGAAATCTGCTTTAGTGGCTTCTCAGTGCAAATGTCAGGTCTAAGAGCTGGGAATGCCAGAACCCACTCCCTCTGTGTCCAGGCTAAGCCTCTGCATCTTGACTTCAATTTCCCCATCTGTCCAGGATGGACGGCAACCATCTCCCAGAGCCCAGCAGAACTCATTCGGCTTGTTATTTGGGAGAAAATGCTCCCGTCCAAGTGCAGAAACTGATCATGGCTCAGGTTATGTGTCTGGCCTGTCTCAATCGTCAGGGGGAAAGGTTTGATTTTTCAGGTTGTCATTCCTAAAATTGCTTGCCATTCCAGGTGATGTTCTTATTTCTGAATGTGGTCTGACCTTCACATTCCCTAAAGAGGAGGGTTATTTTTTCAAAGGACTGGTGGCAGAAGGTGCTCACAGAAAGCTTGCTCCTTCCCTGCCAAGCTGCCATCCCCGGCAGGAACCATCCCTTAGGGGACAGTGGCTTCCCCTCAGAATGTTTGTCTGGGCAGGGCCACAGCTACTCCAAGCTCCTCTGACAGTAAAGAAGGCTTTACAAATCCAACTCAGCACAAAATAAGAGTTCCTTTTTGGTTTCTGACAGTGGTAGGTGCTTAAGGAACCCCCTGGGGGTGGTAGAGACTGCCAAGATACCTACGGAAGTCAAGATAATCCTGTCGTTCAAAAACCTCAAGGCTTTAAAAACTTTTTTTTTTTCACATTTTGTATATAATTTAATCTTTCATTGAAAAAAACAGATTGCCCAGGCACCTGGTTTCTTATTCTACCTGTTAGGAAGTATTCAAATTAATTGTTTGCATTAAGGGGTTGCAAACTTTTCCTGTAAAGGGCCAAACACTAAATATTTCAGGCATTTCAGGGAACAGAGTCTCTGTTGCAGCTACTCAAGCCCATTGCTGTATAAAAACAGCCAGAGACAAATGAATGAACAAGCGTGGCTGTGTTCCAAGAAAACTTCCTTTACAATGCAAGGCGGCAAGCCAGATTTGGCCCAGAGGCCGTTGTGTGCTGAGCCCTGTCCTAAGTGGTAGTATCTCTAAGAGGGACTAGGCAGAAAGAGGTAATACAACTTAAGTCAACAAACACTACTCAGCATATCTGCAAATAATCTTGCAATTATCACTACAGACTGGGGAGTAAAACCCACCCAACCAGCATGCTGTGCTAGGAGTGAGAACAGAACACACAAGCAGACTAGACAATTCTTGACCACAGTGAGTTTTCCATCTGACAGAGGAAGCAAGTCAGGTCAGTGATGAGTAGCACTGAAGACTGGAAGAGCCAATGGGGTGTAAAGAACCAAGAGAGGACTTCCAACTTGCGGGATCACAACAGCCTTCACAGAGAAGGAGCCCTCCGGCGGAACGTGTGACATGGGCAAGGTTCAGGTGGTTGAAAACCAGGTGGGGAAACACAACATGAACAACAGCACAGGTAAGGATGGGCAAAATGCATTCGCGGAATAGAGAGCAGCCAAGTTGGAGCAAAGCTGGAAAGGTGTTTACGGAGTATTACAGACGACTTTTAAACATCAGTTTTAACAGTGTGAACTCTTGTGGAGTCAGCGGGGGGTATGAAGTTTCTGAACTTCTACTGCAATGTTCCTTACAAAGGAGGTAACTCAAAGAATCCTCCTCCTTTACAAAGACCATGTGACTGGCCTCATCTCGCATGTTATGAACATGATGTTACTAATGAGCCACCTTTATTAAGCCATTATTATATGGCCAATAACGACACACTAAATGCTTTACTTTCATAATGCCATTTAACACACACAAAAAAATCACTGAGGTGGTTCTTTTTATCCCCATATTACAGATTAGAAAACAGATGCAGGAGAAGTCAACATCCCCAAAGCCTTCCAGGTTGGAAGAGGCAGTGTGTGGGTTTAAACCTAGGTCTGTCTGTCTGTAAGCTTTAAAATCACTCTCTCAAATAGTTTCCCGGTGCATTCAAACATATTTCTGTGTTTTAACAGTTAAATGATGTATTTTTTAAAACCTCATTTCTGAATTGTCTCTTCCAAATGTTTCCTACTCAAAAAATCCCCAATACTATGATTGCATGTCTCATCTTTTTATCTTCCTAATTATTTTTTTCAAGAGCAAAAGATTCATAATTGAAGATTTAGAAATTTAAATTCTGTTCAAAGTTCATCTGATGTGAGTTCACTAATTTAGCATGAAATTGTGATTTTCATCAATCCCACATCTATCCATCCACGTACATAATTATTTTCGTATTGGTTTGGTCTACATGTTAGGCAGGACCTGCTTTAATGCACACAAACCATGCATTTATCTCATGTGCCTCTTGCTCAAACAGAATAGTGGAATAAAATTTCAAGTAACTAAAACCGCTTGTAAATAAAATTTTACAGGAGAACAAACTATTCGTAATAGTTACTTTCAGGTTATGGGATTATAGGTAATCTGTTTCCTCTTCTAGTCTTCTCTTAAAAATTGGGTTATATTAGGGTTATAATTTTAAAACGTAATCATGTAAAAATATTCTCAGAAAAAAAGGTTAGGAAACAACACATTGGGAACTAAATGCAATTAATAAAAGAATTTCCTAGTGCAAAAAGGAGGTATGTCCCATGAAGTCAGCGATTCTTGCTTATGTGCACTTTAAGTTAGCAGGTCTCATTAATTCACGGGGCTCTAGTATCAGGTGTGGGTGTATCATCAGCTCCTCGAAACTCAATCAATTTAAGAGAAACAGGAGTAGGGGTTTAGTGGATTAGCCCCAACAGGCCATTAATCTGCACATTCTCCATTGTAATCCAGCCCCTACCAACGTGACTGGGGGAGGGGGGTGGTGGGGAGAATCCCACAAAAACACCCAAACACTCAGAAAAGCTCCCAAGCTGGCTCCCTAGAGACACACAAGCTTAGGTCACAGTTTGCTTCTCTTTACTTAACATCAAGACAGCCTTTGTCATCTGTCAAATTTCTTGTTAGTTTTTCTTTTATGCCTTTTGCTGAAATTCTCAGATCAGATATATTTGAAAGGGAACCATGTCGCAATCCCAGGAATAGCTCAGCATTTAATTATCATTTTAAAAATCATTCTCTCGAGTGGCTATGAAGCATAAATCAGAACTATCATTTCATGTTGCAAATTTGTTGAAAAAACATAGGTTACCATCTGCATAAATTAGTGGTTGGGGAACCTGGCAAGACTGAGTAATGAAAAGAAAACAGAATAACCAAATTCCAGTAAAAAACGAGCAAGGGATAGTTTTAGAAGATGTAAATATTATATCTTTTATCATAAATGGATTAGTTCCTAATACCTCATTTCTTTATTGCTCTGGCCAATAAGCCAACATTTACATCAAGCAAGAAAACCTATGAGCAAATTCCTGACTCAGGGATTTGTTTATGCCACCAATCTCAAGGCCAAATATTTACTGGATTCCATGAGATCATATACCTATATACAGGCCTTGATAAGTCTAAACCCTAGTTGTAGAATGAAAAGGACGTGGCATTAAATACACATTTTTTTAATTATTAAAAAAAAGTGAGCCAGACTCAGTAGACTGCCTCTGAAGATCATTTTATGAAAAAGACATGATTGTCTTCTTTCTTATTACCTTTAAAATATTCCCCAAACACCCTAGTTTTCCCCTGGTGAATCAGATTCAACCAACCTCAACTGATTATATGTTATGTGCAGGCATTGTGCTAAACACTTTCACATGAATTGGCTCATTTAATCCCCATGTTTTACATGATATTGCCAAATTCCTTCCTAATTTTGCCCAACATCTTTTGTTCTTCTAGCTTCAGCCATAACAATACGAAACCATTTATCAAGTATATCCTATGTGCTAAGCACTAGGCTGTGTTTTAAAATTTCAGTCTCTCTTAACTGATGTTATAGATGTTATTGCTTCCAGTCTATGAAAGAGGATACTGAGGATTACTTAGAGATTTTAAGTGACTTCCCAAGGTCACAAAACAAGAGGTGAAATTCTAAGTCTCCAATATATGGACCACATGGTTTTCAGTATATGCTTTTATGAAGCAATGATGCCCACCTGAGTCTTTCCAAGGGCCTCACTAGAGGGCTATAAGGTCATCTTTCTACAAGCATAGTTCAGGCTATTCTCTTATCACCCCTTGTCTTATACTTGTCCATCTTTGAAATCATTGGCCACTTTCCCGCCTACTCACTGTCATGAAAGTTCTTCCTGCAATTTTTCTGCCTTAACGTTTCCCAAACTGGGAAAGTTTAGCATCACTGGACAACTGGACAGTAAACTTGGATAACTCTCGGTAAGAGCCTCTTAACATTATAAAATTCCGAGTTGGAAAGGGACCTAGAAATTACCTGTCCAATGTCCCTGTTTAAATGGAAAAAACTGGGGCCCAGGCCAGTAAAACAACTTCCCCCAGACCACAGAGCTGGTAGCAGCACTCACATCAACATTTTCTAACTTCCATCCCATTAATCTTTGCTGCCATCCACCTGATATGTTCTTCTGTACAATTTATAGAAATATGTTATTAGAACAATATTCCAGAAGTCTCAAAATTCTGGAGGCGCCTGGGTGGCTCAGTCCATTAAGTGTCCAACTCTTGATTTCAGCTCGGTTAACGTCTCGCCGTTCATGGAATTGAGCCCACACTGACAGTGCACAGCCTGCTTGGGATTCTCTCTCTGTCCCTCTCTCTTTCTGCCCCTTTCCTGTTCACACACACATGCACACACGCGCTCTCTCACGCGCGCTCTCTCTCTCGAAATAAATAAATAAACATTGTTTTTAAAAAGTCTCAAAATTCTGGATTTAGGATAGTGATTTGCTTGTTCTTAACCATGGTTTCCTGTGTCTGATCTGACTTATTGAGCAGAACAACATTTTGAATACCAAAGCTATTTGGGTTTTGTCTAATAGTTTCTGGGGTGGGCCACTGTTGAAAGGATTTTTGAAAGTTTAATCACTGTTCTACATACTTGTTGACTTTCTCAAGGAATTTAGGCGTACTTCTGGAGACTTATAAAAAGGTTATGCATTACTTAAAGATGTAATATGGTCAAACCATAAAGAACTTCATACTGTTTTATCCATTTATCACAATACAGGGATGATTTTAAAGAAATAATTCAATATAAATAAATATCTATGCCTCTTTGACATCAGTTATAGCAACCGCCTTCTAGATATGTCTCTTGAGGCAAGGGACATAAAAGCCAAAATAAACTACTGGAACTTCATCAAAATAAAGAGCTTCTACAAAGAGACAGAAATAATTAATAAAACTAAAAGGCAACCTAAGCAACGGGAGAAGATATTGGCAAATGACATATCTGATAAAGGGTTAGTATCCAAAATATATAAAGAACTTACAAAACTCAACACCGAAAGAACAACTGAAAAGTATGCAGAAGACACAAATAGACATTTTCCAAAGAAGATATACGGATGGCTAACAGACACATGAAAAGATGTTCCACGTTACTCATCATCAGGGAAACACAAACCAAAACCACAGTGAGATGTCACTTCATACCTGTCCGAGTGGCTAAAATAAGCGCAAGAAACAAGTGCTGATGAGCACGTGGAGAAAAAGGAACCGCCTTGCCCTGTTGGTGGGAATGCAAACTGGTGCAGCCACTCTGGAAAACAGTATGGAGGTTCCTCAAAAAGTTAGAAGTAGAACTATCCTATGATTCAGCAACTGAACGAGTAGGGGTTTACCCAAAGAATACAGAAACATTAATTCAAAGGGATACATGCACCATGATGTTCATAGCAGCATTATCAACAATAGCCAAATTACAGAAACAGCCCAAGTGTCCACTGATAGATGAATGGATAAAAAAGATGTGATATATAGGTTTTATATATATATATATATATATATATATATATATATATATAACCACATATATATATGGGTTTTGTTTATATATACATATATGTATATATGTATATACATATATACATATATGTATATATGTATATACACATATAACAGAATATTACTCAGCTATCAAAAAGAATGAAACCTTGCTATTTGCAACGATGTGGATGGGACTAGAGAATATTATGCTAGGCAAAATAAGTCAGTCAGAGAAAGACAAACACCATATGATTTCACTCATAAATACAATTTCAGAAACAAAACAAATGAGCAAAAGGGAAAAAAAAGAGAGAGAGAGGCAAACAAAGAAACAGAGTCTTAATCATACAAAACAAACCGATGAGAGGTGGGAGGGGGAGGTGGGAGAAACAGGTAATGGGGAGTAAGAAACAGGTGTTATGATGAGCACTGGGTATTGTACGGAAGCATTGAATCACTATACTGTATACCTGAAGCTAATATTACTAACTAACTAGAATTTAAATGCTAACTAACTAGAATTTAAATAAGAACTTAAAAAAATATCTCTACAGACAAAAAACAAAACAAAACAAAACATATGCCCCCCCAAAATGGCCAAACGTAGAAACCCAGATCTCAAAAACAGGGAAAAAGATAAATATAAATGATGCTATTTTAGATGAATAAGTTACATGGAACTATTATAAAGAAAGTCATGAGCATTAAAGCAACAGACACCAACTAATGGTTCGCCAAACCGCTGTCCCTCTGCTCCTGGACACAAGGCTAGGGTACAATTCCCAAGCTCTTTGGCAATAAGATGGGGCCATGTGTCTGACCATAAGTGATGCACACAGCTTTCCTGCTAAGCCCATAAAACCTCTCCCATGATCCTTCTCCTTCTGCTCCATTTGCTGATACTGACCTAGGACAGCACTGGAAACCCTACCCTAGAGACAGCAGAGCCTCTGTCAGCCTGGAGACTTCCAAGTCACCACAAAGACAAGATTCCTTCCCTTCCATCCCTCCCCCCTCACCATGGCCATATGTACCTTATACATGCATGTGCACACACACGCATTGACGCCAACGTCCAATTAATGTGAGCAGGAAGTAAGCTTCTATTGTGTTAGGTCACCAAGATTTTGGTGTTTATCTGTCACAAAGTCTAGGATTTCCTGAACATAGTGAGGAAGCAAACAGGGAAATACTTCAGATACAATGTAGAGTTAAAAAAAAAACTGTAAAGATTTAAGGTTGAAATGTTGTAATTGCAAACTTTGGTAAATAAAAACCTAGTCTATAAGGAATCCATTCGTTTTTTGCAATTTCCTTTGATGCTGTGATTTTTCATTAAAAGGAACTCAATGACTTCCACCATCACTCACATCTGTGACGCTGAAAACCTGCACACACAGTCCCCAACTTGCAAGGAACCCTGATCAAGGAGGAGCGTTTCAGTTGAACACGCCTTCAGCCCCAACAGCAAATGCACAAACACAACTCTCATTCATTAATTTGTTCAGCACGTCTTACCTTCAGATGGGGCACATTACAAGACTTTACCTGGCTCAGTCAAGCCGTAATTTCAGCAGTTCTAAGAGCAGGAGGAAAGAAAAGGGAGGGGGGTGCACCAACCCATGCAATTAAAATGCATACGACTCTCACTTAGCCGCAGCACAGCCCTTCAAAGACGTACCGCACAGTACGTCTTCAACATGGTGGAAAAACAGGGATGGAGTCTATTACATACACAAAAAATAATGACTTCACTACTTTATATGTCATTCTACCAGGATTTGAGCCTCTGGGACTTAGAGCCGCTATCATCACAGTGATTATAAGAGTCAGCCATCCAGTGACATTCTTATTCACACCCGGGCCATACAGCAGAAGCTGACTGATTACTCATAGATGCCTCGCTTTCTAACTACTAGTATAATCTCCATATATCTACGGAGAAGTTAATAGGAGGGGCCTTTTTAAAATTAGGGGCCCTAATTTTTTTTCCCGAAATTAAATTAACAAGCAAACTGACCACAACAAACCATCCAACTGAGCATTTCCCTGCAGCTGTGGAGATCACCTAGAAGATTCTAAGCAGAATGTGCAGTCAGTTCTTTCCATTTCTGGGCCCCAGAGTCTCCCCGCTGGTAAGAACTAGTGGTTCCGTTAGAGAAGGCCAGAGGGAGAAGTCAAGTTCTCTGATACAAGACTGGAAACACCTTAGGAACCAGAGTCATTTTCTGTATTAGTCTACACCCAGACTAAAGACTGGGTGGGCTTTTTCCCCCAAAGCACTCTAGTGCAATGCTATAGGGCAGTGAGCTTTCTCAAGTGCTGGCTTCTCGCAAACTGGAATCCAACAAGCACATGCCATATCCTAAGCAAACTCCTTTAATGGGAACAGAGACGACACAGAGAAAGGAACAACAACACATCCGCTGATCCTCAGTCTTCCTGGTGCAGGTGTTACAGTGTGGAATCAACACAAAGGAGCCAAAATACATTGTAAACAGCTAACAGTGGGTTTGTCAAATGCAGAGATGAGTTCAGTTTGAGAAGAAAATAGGAAGCTACCAAATATATGGCTCCCTGGGAAGGTTCCAGTCGGCTCCGCACGCTCAAAGACCCCCATGCGGTAGAAGCCAAAGGGCAGCCAACAGAGATCTTCTTCATCTCTCCTCCCTCCTGGCCTCACATCTTATCTCCCACTCTCCCACAAAAGCAAGAAAACCATTCTAACCCCACTCCTTGTTACTCATTTATGTAATAATCCAATCATTCATTATTGATCATCTACTAAATGCAAGGCACTGGGTTGAACAACGGGGGGAAAAACCCACGATATTTATGTATCACCTACCATACATTCTATAAGGGCAAAGATCATGGCTGATTTGTTCACTACATTGCCTGGCCGAGTGCCTCCCTCAAAGGAGGCATTCACTAACATTTCATTAATGAATGAACTGACACGTTAAACGCTAGGGGTGGGGGAAGGAGCCCTCCCCCAGATATGTCCCTTTTTTGTTCATTTCAAGAATCCCATTAAGCATTCATTATTATCCCAACCTCACAGAGGAAGAATGGCCTATGCTCACTCAATACACACTGCCATCAAAACTGTTTTCCTTGAGGGTGAAAGGTAGCTGTGTGTGGTAGGAAGAGGGGGCAGCGGAAGGGGAATATGTTGACTCATATCCTTCAGTAAGTGTGTTTATTCCAATTCTAGCACTGCTGCCAAATGTGTTGTGAAACCAGCGGGACTTGGCTCTGGAAAACTTCACCTGAAAGTCACGGGCTTCATTTCCTACTGCCAGCCCCTTCAGCCACGGGGCATGAAGCATTGGACAAAGTTAAAGATTAATTCTGCATTTACTGTGACAAAGGTCACACCTCTCCCACATGAGGAGGAAAAGGCACTTGCAGGCTGTCTCCTTCACAGCCACGGATAATCTCTCCACTGCCATCCTGATGGTACCTTAATGCAAATGTAATCAAGCCCAAACACTGGCTACCCCATTACCAGACCAATCCTGCTAATAAAGAGCAATTATGGCTCTCTTAAAAAGGCAATCGTGGACCATCTCTTACCACTTACAGCTCCCCACCCCAACCCCTGCACGATGGAAATCCTCCAAAGCTTTGTGTAGGGTTTTATGAGACAGAACACTGCAAAAAGGTAGAGGGAAGACTCAATTATCAAAGACAATAAGATGACAATTAGCATACTGCCCACTCCAGAGTCAGCCAGTGGGTTCTGGCTTTTTCCTAGGGTAGAAACACATGGGGGCAAACTAAGTCAGGAGATAAATTCTGCAATGTATATCTGGCTTATTTCAAAAGCTTCTGGGAAGCCACCTGGAACTACAGGTGACACTGGAAAATAACCAGTGATCTGGGCCAAATGAAGCAGAGCGGGTTCAAAGCTTTAACCCTGACTCATCTGTTCCTAATGAAAAGAAAGATGTAAGCTAGAGCTACTTCTTGGGCCTTTAAAGGACGCCTCCCCTGCACTGAGAGGCGCAAGGGTGGTTTTCACTGACAATTTTTGCTTGCAAGGTGTTACTGTTATTGGAATCCTATCTCCCCAACCTCCTCTATCTCAACCTCATCCATCACACCCCACTCTCTAGTGGTTGCTGTATTGACCTCTTGACAGCCCCTGCATTCATTGCGTCTTATCTAATACTCCTGCCTTTGCAAATGCTCTTTCCCGTGATCACCCTTCCCCCCGTTACACTCCTCCTGGTCAGTCGGCAAAAATCTTCCATTCTCGAGACTCGGCCCAAGAATCGTTTAACACTCCTTTCCTCCCTCCCTCCCACCCCCAGAATGAGTCAGGTGTCCCTTCTCAATACTTATCAGATTCTGCTGTAACTACTAATATTCTTTAAATTGGTCTCTTACTGGATTGTGAATTGCTGGAGGGAAAGGTCCATGTCTGACTCATTCCTGTAGGATCCCCAGGACCTCACGCATAGCGCACCCTCCATAAATGCTGAGTGATTAAGTGGACAAAGGAAGCCATTTCGTTTTAGGTCTCTATACTTGCTCTACGGTAACTGGACCTTCGAGAGGGTAAAATGGGTATATAATTTAGTGGGCCATGAGGATACTCTCCCAAGTGAACAGAGTCTATTGGAAGTAGGAGTGCAGAGTGGAATAAGGGAAAACGGCTAGAAAATGCTTTGCAGTGCGTCAAGCATCCGTTTCATGTCAACTAGAGAATCTATTGCTTGGTGCACGATCTTCAACAGCACAAAAGCGTGCACGGATGATTCACTTCTCTTAGCCTGCCTCTAATGTTAAAGCCATCACTGTTAATGTTATCATTGTTATTCAAGTACAAAATTGGAGACATTTGCATTTGCTCCACACGAAAATACCAAATCTCAAAGATTAGGGTAAATCAGGTCCATAACAGATAGGACAACTGACTTTTTTTCTTTTTTAAGGTCTGTCACTCAGAATGTTCCATTAATGGCCTAATTGATCTATTAGACCAGTATTTCTTAAATGGGTTTTGTGAGCAAGAATAAAGGCTGACAAGAAGACAAGGAATGGGGTTTCTAAGTTATTGCTTATTGCGATCAAAGTTTAAAAAGAATTGCACATAAACCTTTTTTATGTCCTTTTCCTTACCTCCACTTTAGCTCCTCATAACAAAAGATAAAGTCTGAACTTCTTATCTTGGCTTTCAAGCCCCCTTCACACTGGCCCCAGGTTATTCTTCCAGCCCTGTCTCTAGTCACTTACTCCGGCCCAGCCGCTCCCCATGCCCAGTTCGAAGCACTTCTGATACTTTGTTGGGTTTTTTTGACAGACTATCCTTGCCTCCTTGCGTGCCTTTTCCTTCCTATTCTTTTGAAATCTCATGTATTCTTCCAGCCTTATTCAAATGTCTTCTCCTCTATGAATCCTTCCCTCCCCCACTGGTATCCACCAACAAGAGTTAACTGCTCCTGCTTTACACTCCCACAGCACTTTGTGCCCAACTCTATCCCCTGGCAGGTACCATCTTGTAAGTACTAAGGACCAGGTGTTGTTCATTTTTGTGATTCCTATGCCCGACACCAAGCTAGCTGGCAATCCTGTTTTGCTGAACACTAAAGAAATGACTGAGTTGTTCACTGGAATTTACATGCACAGGTGCAAGGAGCCAATAACAAGTGATAAGTTATTGATGCCAATGGTGATTTTACAGGAGTAGCTCTAGTTCACTGAGTGACCACTACATGTTAGGCACCAGGGCAGGATCTTAAGCATATCTTTTCCAATCCTCATTTTATAGATTTTACAGAGGCTCCGAGAGCTTAAAGATGGTCTCTAAGACCACACACGGGGAGAGAATGCCAAAGGGAGGATTATTATGTACAGGCCTCTCTTCGTTCCAAGGCCTATACTTACTCCCCTTTGACAGGTGTCACTCGGCCCACGGTAAATGTATTCCGGACACCATGTTGGCATTTTACAAATAGTAAGTGACAATGACACTGTAGGATCAACAACCTTGGGGAATCAACCATTTTACAGACGAGAAAGCTGCAGTCTCCCCAAACTCAACCATCTACAATCCCAAATAGGCTACAAACCATGCAAAGTGCAGCAGTGGCTGGAGACTTGCAACACAGACTTACAACCCAAAGAAATGTTAGGATTTCACACAAATTTTAACCAAGTTCAGTCCATTGAAGGCATGCCAAGATCCATAATAAAAAAAAAATAAAAATCATGAAGTAATTAAATATCTGAAGGCACTCTACATTCTCTCAGTTCGATAGCTCCCAATGTGAGCTCATCCCAACTTGCCATAAAAGTGAACCTTTTATTCCAACTGGGACTGTCTTCACTCTACATCACTCATTCCTTCTCCTCTCCTTTGGATGATGTGGTCCCCTCCATCCCTTCTCTCCAACCTCCAACATTTATCTAATATCCTCCTTTTCCTTTGCATCCGGACTTCTCTCTTCTGCAGCATGTATGTCCGTTAGCAAACAACAAGGCATTATTCTTAATGTTTTTGTATCACTATACACTTTGTGCATTACAACTCTGTTCTTCTATCTTAGCAGTCAAGCATTATTCTTATCATTTTACATCACTCTACATTATGCGTATGTACCTCAACTTTGACTTTCTAACTATACCTTAAGCATGGATCGTTCCATAATACAGTAAGGATACAGGTACTTTACATTTACATAACACAAAGAACATTCAGGATCACCCTCTGATGTTTCCCTCAACAATTCCTTGAAACGGGCAAAGAGGATATTGTTTCCATGTTACAGAAGAGGAAACTGAGACTCTAAGAGGCTAAGAGACTCACCGAAAGAAGTAATTAAGGAAGAGTCTGACTGCAGAGTGGGTCTTCTAATTTCTATACTCTTTGTATGAAGGCTTGCCACCATACACATTTATGGAACCTGGATCTATCTCTTCCTGACCTAAACCCCAGAGCTACATATGCAATGCTTAATCAAGGTGAAAAGTTGAGGTGTTAGGTGCTGATGGCCAAAGATGGCAAATCAAACCCCCTCTCCTCCCCACCCAAGAAAATGACTGTCCACATTGACACTTCTCTTTCCCCCAGGGGTTTTATATTACTCAGAAAGACTCGCATCTCACAGATAAGAAAGTCCCATCTGTGATGATGGTATCTGTCAGGGACTGGGCTATAGGACATCAAAATGGCAAACTGCATTTACAGGAACCATATTGCCAATAACATCATCAGATAAGTAGTCTTTGTTGGGGTGGGGCTCTTTTTGTGTGTAACAGAATGTTCTCTTTGAAGTCCTATTGACGGCATATGTAGTTTGCCATTTTGGAAGCACTTTAAAGCTGGGTTTATACAGAGTTATAATTTACAAGCAGAAAGAGGCTTATGGCCCCCTGGGTAATAAGTACTACGTTGTTCCCAGGTGATTTATTAAACTTTCCAAGCCTCACCTGAGTACTGGGCTCAAAGAGATAAAGTGGGTTTTACTCATAATATGCACCAAAGCCCAATACTACCAACCTCGTTTATATGAGAAAGTGAAGAGACATTTCAAAGTTGTGAAGCCAAGGCCTCCTTGAAAGTAGGATTCATACTCAGTGTTATAAAATGCGCTTGCTCATGATGTTCTTTTGCTTTTAAACAAGTTGAAGGAAGGAAGGTAAAGGCTCTGTTCTTTCCTGGCCTCACGAACCTGTGCAATGCCTGATTTGGAGGGAGAAAAAAAATAATTCTATTACTGCAAGCTTCCTGTGCCTCAGATACCGTGCTAAGTGAAAATCACTGAATACGTTATAATCCATGTAACGAAGGGGTGGGGTATGTACTATGATCCCCTTTCCATACATAAAGACACAGAAGTTGAACCATTTTAATTTTCCAATTAGGAAAAGAACGTATGAAATAATCCTTGCTTATAGGGATTGCTGACCACCAGGTGCAGGTGGCAAACCCAGGTAGTAGTATCCACTGTTTGACTGACAGTCATATACAACTCAAATGCTACTTGATTTCTAGTCCTGAACCGCAATCACCCTAAACATTCACTTCTAAACTCTCTAACTCACATCCATTTCACATAATTCATTCTTTCAGTCTGGAGACCTCGCAATAAAAAATACTTACAAAAAAACATTTACAAGAACTCTTGATCCCAAAAGAAATGAAATATCAAATTCTGACTCAGTTAGACCTGGGTGTGACCCCTCCATGCTGATCTGCTGTGGGCTTTGGCTGCCTCATCTATAAAACTACCCTACAAATTCTTAGATGAATTAAAATATGTGCAATATTATATAATACCCGTGAAAGCACACATAATTTTAATTGCTATTGCTATTATTATGAATAAACTGACAAAAAAGTAAAGTTACATAGAGGCACGTAGGATGTGTTGTGGAAATTAAATCCGACAGCTGTCTTTGGACCTGGAAATTCTCTCCTGGCGCTGCTAAGCATTCATTCTCGCTGATCTGAGCTGCTTTTGTAAGACTGGAATGGTGCTCTTGCTAACATAGAAAAAAAACATCCTGGTTCTCCTCTCTCTCCCTCTCTCTTCCCCCCTCCCTCCCTCCCTCTCCCTCCCTCCCTCCCTCCCTCC
>NC_064814.1:26480803-26510349 GCF_023721935.1 Panthera uncia
CTCTCTCTCTCTCTCTCTCTCTCTCTCTCCCCTTCATTCCTCTTCACAGATTTTCGCTGCCTTACACTTTTGGGAAAATGACATCTGAGTCTGATGTGGAACAGAACTCCCAGATCGTGGCATTCCCTCTTAAACCTAGCTGTGCTGTCCTTTTAGTAGCCAAAATTGAAATGCTCTCTCAAACGGAAGGTACACATACTACAGCCCCAGCAGTTAGTTAAGCCTGGTCAAGGGGACCCCCAGTCCCCTCTGTTGACAGCTTCATCACAACCAAGTGATGAGTGCAGAGCCATCAAATACACGAAAACCAGGGCTCTGTATTTTAACAAATATAGCCACTCAGGCCCAGGCAAAAAAAATGCCTTGGGTACACTTAATTTGGGGAATGGGGAGGGGTGAGGGTAGGAATCTTTGGTTAACAAAGCACTAAGCACCAGAGTGTTCCTGAAAGTCAAGGCTACCAAGTGAAATGCAGTCACTACAGGCCAGATCTACCACCAAAATTTTCCTTCTGTAAAGTGTTTACACTGCAGATTTTTGCTGACCTTTTCTAGTCATGAAGTCAACCCCACCAATGCATCCATCACGGATGCCTGGTGACTCAGGAAGAATTAGTACCCATTTACTGGGTAGGGTAATTCATCCCAAGATAGAAGAGAGGTGCCTTGTTTTTTAAATTTTTTTAAATTTAAGATGTAGTAGGTTCTATGATCACAGGGTTATGTTCCTTTTGGTAAAAGCTCAGTCGTGAGTAAATTAAAACTGCAAATCATGGAAACAGAAATGAAAGACCCACTAAACTCTCCCTGAGCCGCAATTATTCAACCTTAGTGCACTGTATACCTATACCTCTTAAGGCTGCTAGATGGGGGGGATGTCCCCCAAACTGTGGCAACTGTGAGTCATAATTATATTATTAATCAGAATTAGGATGTACATGGATACCACTGAATGTGTAGTTGTTTTAGGAGGGAGGCCACCTTGGCCCTGGAGAAAGTACAGTCTTTGAAAATTAAGTTTATGGATGTGTAAATGTAGAGTACATAATGTTGCAACTCTGCCTAAATGTCTTCATACAGTGCAAATTAATGCAGAGCCTAACTAGGCATTTGGAACGCTAACCTAGTTTTCTGTGTTTAGCTAATAGCTAGCAATTTTGCTTACACTTTTATCCTCTCATTACATAGCAATGATGATCATTTAGTAAATACATGTGAAAGGCCACATACTCCATAGCACCTCTTCTGGGTTGGAAATAACCCCTTCCTAATACTTGTATTTATATAATTTAGTTACTGATACACCAAGTCAAGTACAGCTGTGATAAGGAGCCCACTAATGCCTCTTTTGGAAGCTACCCATTCTCAAATGGTTCCTTTGTAATGGCCTGACCAAATAAATGCAGGGTAGGGGTGGGAGACAAAGGATTGTGGGGGGTCCAGAGCCTCAATGAATGTTAACCCTTTGTAAACCTTAAAGGGACTCAGTTGGCTTGTCTGCTTTGCAAATTATTTGTGATGGTGAAGAAAGGTAAGGAAAGGCTATTTTCTAACTAGTGAAATATTAAGGAACGAGAGAGTTTGGAATAGACATGTAGAAGAGAAAGACGTAAACTGTGGTCTTCTAAGGTGCCATCCAGTCCATTCCTGGACATATGACTGATATCAGCCCTTACAAGTCACCAGGGAATGTTTCCTTTCAGATGCAGAATGGGGTAAAACAGGTCTCACTAGAGGATTTGGGGTGGTCCCAGGGTACTTTTTCTTGTCTCTAAAGTATTACAGAGGCAAAATCCTTAGTTTGGTGGCAAAGCCCCAAACAGAATGATTTTGAATTCAAGATTCCCCATTCCTGCCCTAGGAAGAGAAAGTTGACACTGAGCAGTGATATTTGGAACGAGGTCCAGGGTGTGCACAGACAAGGATTTCGAAGATCCAGAACCAGAACTAGCTTAGAGGGTGGGGATTGGCTGGGCCAGGGAAGATGCAGGAAACAGGTCCCTCCACCTCAGTGCTGCTCAAATGTGTCTGCTCACAGGGGCAAGGTTCCTGTTCTCCTCTTTTGGTGGCTTCAGCGGGAAGTTGGCTGAGTCCCCAATTCTGCAGAGGGAATGCAGGCTGGAGGGAGCGCTGGGAATGGGTCCCACCCTAGGCACTTTAATGACAGGTGTGAGGAGAAATGGGGTAGACACTCTCAGTGGGAGGAGACACTGAACTGAACTGGGAAATACTGCTGATCCTGGGGCTTTTTCTCATGGCTCCCCTCTACACAACCAACTCCCTGCACCAACAAAGACACTGCTTGGAAATCAGAATCCCCTCCAACACGCAGACACACAGGCAGGCAGGCACAAACCCTACCCGATTCACCTCATCAACTCCTGAAACCACAGACTGACATAAGTGGCCTCAGGTCAGTGAGGCTGAGCTACCATTCCACTGGGAATTGGGAAAGGCTACCGTCTAGAGTGGTATTTCCCACAGAGTGTTGTTTCAGGCAGGCTTGGCTTTTACTTGATGTGGAGCATGGCATGCTAGCATGTTTTAGACCACCAGTTCTGATGTGCTTGGGGAAGGCACGGAGGACCTCCACATCCCTCTCGTCCCTGCTGGTGGCACTCTCCAGTCCCGCATCCTCCCGCAGTCTCTTGAAAGTGCCTAGATACCAGGGCAGGGCTCTGCATCCATTTTGCCTGCCGGGAACCTGCGAGTTTGGGAACTTTGAAAGCCAGGGGATGGGGGTAGGGGTTGCCAAGGCTCAGATTTGGGGGCCAGAGTTCTCAGCAGGAAAGCCGTTGAAAATCAACACCCATCTGCCTCTTGTTTCTCATCCCCCACCCCTTCTATGTTCCAGGAATCCTAACAGATAATAACCATCTCTCTCTCTCTCTCTCTCTCTCTCTCTCTCTCTCTCTCACACACACACACACACACACACACACACACACACCCTTGGGCTTAGAAGGTTTTTCATTCTCAAGGCAGCAAACCCTCAGAACTCAAAGGATCTCTGCCACCCCCCCTTTCCCCTCCCACCCCGCGAGGCTACTTGAGCGCCTACACACAATAAAATCCCACACATTCCCAACAGCACAACAGAACCCCAACCCGCCAGGGGTTCCAGCGCGTCCCATACCTGATATGCAGACGATGAAATTGGCTTGAAGAAGAAAAAGCACCTCCCAGACTATTTCCATCCTCTGATTCTCATTCCAAGTGCATCACTCGACGGGAAAACAGGGGGGGAAGGGGAGAGCCCGACACGGCACACACACATACAAACACGCACACACTTGCGAGCGAGCGCACACTCGCACTCCCACCCGACAGCCGGCCAGGGACAGTCACCCCCAAGATCAATATCGCAGTTTGAATTGTTCCGGCAAATCTCCCCTCGGGCTCGACGGATGTGCGCCCCAGATGTGCTGACACATGTCCGATGCCTCGCTGCCCCGGAGGTCTCCCCGATCGCCGGTCTCCTCTCCTCCTCGCACGAGAGGCGGAAGCAGCACTAGCAGCGGCGGCGGCAGCCACCTGAAGCCACCAGCGCCGGGCTCTTCCTGCAAAAACGAGACCCCGATCCGCCTGGCGCCCCAAGAAGACATAGACGATAGCCCCCCGCCGGGCCGCGCTGCACAGTTCCGGGCCCCCGGCGCTCGCAGCTCGCTGGCTAAGCCCAGGCAGTCCGCGACAAGTTGCCCTCGAAGTCCGCCCCCCTCACCGGGGCATGGTCAGAGGCCGGCTGCCGCGCTCCGGGGCCGCTCTCCTCCTGCTTCCGGGGGGCGGGGGGAGGAGACGCCACCGCAGACAGGGAGACAGAGAAAGAGAGGCAGGAATTATTGCCCGAAACCGCCGGCAGGCTCCGCCGACCCTCCCTGCTCCCCAAGTCGCGCGCAGCCCGCCGCCTCCGAGTCCGGCTCGGGCGGCGCATCCAGGGCGCCAAGCGCCGAAGGCGGGGAGCCGGGGACCCGGGCGCGTCGGGGACCCGCGGGCTCCCCACGTCGCGCGCGCGCTTTCGGTCCCTCTGCTATTTTCCTAGGCTCCCCGGAACCCCCGTTGCCTCGCTTCCATCGCCCGCAACTAGCGCCGCCGCCGCCGCCGCCGCGATTTTCCGCAATGCAACTGCAGGGGTCGTTATTTCCTCGCCTACGGAGCCCGACGCTGCCCGATTCGGAGGGGAGGAGGAGGGCAGGTGGGGCGGGAGGAGGGGGAGGAGGGGGCGGCCCGGCCAGGTGAGCGTCCCCGCCGCCGCCAGCCCCCGCGGCAGCCCCGCCACCCGGCGCCCGGGGGCGGAGGCAGGAGGCCGGGCTGGGGAGCCCAGGCTTAGCGCGGCCATAAGGAGGAGGCGAGGGCTGGGCGTCGGAGCCGCGGGCCAGCGCGGAGGCTCCTGGGCCCCGGCCGCTCGGTCGCCCACCAGGACTGGGGAGTTTCTCATCTCCTTGGAAAGAACTTCGCGCCCGCCGCTGGGGCGCGGGAGACCCGGGCGGGACTCAGCCGGGGCGCTGTGATGCGCTCTCCCCCTGCTGCGGAATACTGGGGATTTTTTTTTTTTTTTTTCGCGCGTAGCCCCCCCCACCCCTCCCCCGCTCCCCCCCCCCCCCCCCCCCCCCCTCCTCCTTCCCCCTTTCCGCTCCAGTGCCAGAACACTACTTACCCCAGAGTTCTCCTCTGTGTACGTTCCTAGACCAGGTGCAACTCTCGCCCGCGAGTCCCTCACCTCCCTCCTCCCCGAAGGGGGAAAAACCGTCTTTCCAAGTCCGGGTGCGAGCAGTGGCCGCCGCCAAACTGCGCCTCCGCTCAGCTCCGGGCGGATCCGAGACTATTGGAAACCCGGGCTTGAGGGGAGCCGGCTTCCCTTCTTTTCGGTTTTTTTTAGTCTGCTTTTCTTTCGGGAAGCTCAAGTGCTTTGGAGGCTTTTGCTGGGCTCCAGAATACTCTCTGCCAGCGATACTCAGCTGCTTCCACCGAAGGAGATTTCCCCACCAAATCCGCGCGCGCGCGCGCACACACACACAAGCCCAGCGCGCGGCTTTCCGAGTCCCGGGGGGAAGGTGGGGGCGGCGTGAGCACCACCCACCGCCGCGGCCGAGGCCGAGGCCCAGGCCCGAGGCCGCGGGTGCGCAGAACGACTCGCCGCGACCCGGGGAAGGACGTGCGCCCGGGCGGCCGCTTGGAATGCAGATGCGGGGGAATTGGGAGGAAACCCTGCGTTCGGGACTGTTCGCCGGAGAAGAGGGCTGGGAGAGAGAGAAGAAAAGAAAAATTGTAGCACATTTGCATCGCCTCTCTCGCCGCAGCAGCGGGTAGAGAAAGCCCCAGACCTACCTCTTTGGGAGAGCTGGAGAAGAGGAGGGCAGGGGAGGGGAATCCCTGGAAAGATCTCGGATTTCTCGGCGCACTTGTCCGGATTGCAAACTGTGACGTTTGGAGATTTTGCACAAGCGCGGATGGACACACACAACAAACACAAACACACACGTAACCCGCAGGGTATTATTTGCACTTTTTAATTTTTCGTGTTTAGAAGCCATTTCCGTGTGAGTCTCGGTCTAATCACCCCAGAAAGGGCGGATGAGTGGAGAGGGAGCAGGAGAGGGAAAGAGGGTACCGTGCCTCCGCACAGAGTCAATTTAGGGAGTCTTGCAGGCTGTGTGGCATGGGAGGGCGGGCAGGGTTGGAGCCAAAGGAGTAACACTGCGGCGCTCCAGGCTTCTTGAACCGACTTCAACTGCCCTGGAGTCTGGCGGGTCTTTTTGCGGAGTGGTAGGCGTGGAGGTGGGGGTAGGGGTAGGGGTGGGAGGGAGCGGAGCCGAACAGCCTGGGCTGCCTGGGTTGGACAGACTTGGGGAGTTGCGTAGCCCTGCTACCTCTGGGGATTGGCAAAAGGAACCGCCGGCTGACTTGAACAAGGAGGTGTGGCCGAGGGATCTGTTCTCCGGTGACGGCCAAGGACTTGAGGTGGTCAGCACATGAAAAATCCCGGCCCAGATGAAGAAAGTCCAAGATTCTTACGTGGGGGGCTTCGAGGCTCGGCGGGGAAGTCACATTTAAAGAACCTGAGATAGTGGGAATTAGCACATTTGGGAAATATGTGGGGAATGTTTGTCTCCGTGCCTTGAAAGTCGACCGCTCGAAAAGAGATTTTTGAAGGGAAAGAAAGGAAAGCAGTTTGCCAAAGATGAAGAAATCCCACCCTAGCAGGGTTTGGAAACATGGGCAGCGACTGACCTGCACTTGGGAGTGGAATTGGCTGCCAGCAGGAGACCTCTCTCTGGAAGCAGAAGCGGGGCGCCTGGATTTTTATACCACGACCCATTTATTTATTAATGAATTGTGCATATATTAAGCGAGCGCCTTATACGTGGCAAGCACTGTGGCGAGATGCTGGAGTTTCCTAATTGAAAAATCCATAAACCTTTCTTTCAGAATGCTTACAGGCCATATTCTACATTTTGCCTTAAGAGCCAATGCCAGTAAAATAATACTTAATCCCCCCCCCCTTTTCAACTTGTGCACCGACCTTCTGTACCCTCAAGGAATCGTTTATCTATGCTCTGCCACCAAGTCCTTTCAATAAAAAAAAAAAAAAATCAATTCATTTGATAGTATTTAAATAAAAATGGTGGCACACATCAATTTTTTTTTTTTGCTATGTGTCATGTATTGCCAAATCCTTTTGTCATTACATCTATATGAGAGAGATATCATTATTACTTCCATTTTACAGATGATGAAAGAGAGCCCCAGAGTAGTTATTTGCCCAAGGTGTCACAGTTATTAATTGGTAGTGTAGAGGCATTTCTACAGGCATTTCAAACTCAGAGGACATGCCCCACCAACTCCCTTCATGCTCTGCAAAATGAAAAGTATCATCCTGGGGAGCTTATTTTGTATTTAGGTAAAGCAGGAGTCCTCACTAGACACAGCTAGAAATTAAACAAAGGCGGGGTGAAATGTAATGGCATCTTATGCAGTTGAGAACTTAACTACTGTAGAATTGAGAGAAAGACCAGATCACTGGGATTTAGAGGTAATCAAAGACATTTCTAATGAAAGAATCCAAGAGCCTGCTAACTGCCAATTCTGTTCTCCACACTTGGAAGATAGCTCTGAACACAACGGTTCCTCAACATTTAGTTTCAATATTCTCATTTTCTAGAAGAAAAAAAAACTTTTTTTAGTCATTTCTAGGCTTAACCTGTATGTCTTTTTAAGAAAATCTCCATGTTAATCCAGAAGATAACTCAGAAAAAGCATGCACTACTAAGTAGGAACCTTCTGTCTTCACTCTTTACTGAACTGTCTATTTTTTTAGTCTATAAAACAAAAGAAATGAAAAAATAAGTCTATGTAGGTAGGAATATTAATTCACAAGTTTTTTTCATATTTTAATGAGCTTGTGCCCATATCTTGATAAGGACAAAGAATCTCTCTCCTGTATATCTGCCTTCATCTTTTGTCTCTGTCCTGCTGTACATTTCTTCCCTATGAATTCAGTGCCAATATGTTACACATATAACAGAAAGTCTTCACTAAGCCCAGGTGTGGGGGCCAGTTCCAGTTTCCCATGGAAAGCAGTGGATTACAATTCTCCCCAGGAAAAGACAATATTGAAATCCTTTGGATTCTTTGCCCATGTTCTCTTTTTGTCAACCCCATAGAAAGAAGAGTGACTTACCTGATTGGTAAAATTTTGAGGAGCTTGATATCCATTAAGGCACATTCCCCAGAGTCTGGACATCTGTATTAGAAGCCAAAGCAGGTCCATCTGTCTCAGTGAACCTGCGTTCGGGCACAATGGGCTCACTATTTCACTGGTCTCCATCCCACATCTAACTTGGAAAGAATAGTGGTTGCCTAAGGGGGGTGGAGGAATGGAGAAGGTGAGGAGGGTGGGGTTACAAAGGATAAAAAGGAAACTTTTTAGAGTAATGGATATGATCAGTATCTTAATTGTGTTGGTGGTTTATGGGTGTATAGATATGTCAAAAGTTATCAAATTGTGCACTTTAAACATGTGCAGTTGATTTTATGTCAATTAAATCTCAAGATTATCCATCCAGATGGATGATTCACTTTTGCAAACATAAGTCATAGACTGTAATCATAAATAATCATAAATAGATACACTTAATAAACCATGGCTGGGCTAGGCTTGGAACTCATTCTTAGTGTACTGTTATTGTTCTATGTGAATTGTTACTTACTACCAAATTGCTCAGACTTGTGAAATGTTAAAAATTAAAGGAGTTTTTCTTTCTTTAGTTTGGAAACTATTATGTAAAGTGGTGGTTCTGACACTGTATCTGTATCTTTGTTTTACAGGTATTGGAATATGATGTCATGAAATCATCCTCTTGGGAACATAGGATAAACTCTCCTTGTATTAAGTGGGGAGTATTCCCTTAAAGGCAATAGAAATCATTCATTCAGTCATTCCTGGAGAAAGGCAGATCTTGGAGCAGAAATGAAAACTTAGGAGATGCGTCTTAGAGTGAGTTGACCAAGGAATCCTTTTCTTCAGAGTTAGGATGAGAGGCAAAGGAGTCTGTACATTCAGGAGCGTGTTTAATGGTGATGGGAAATTGCATTCTGCCACTGAGACACAGGCTACGAGCTACCTGGGGAGGAAGCCTTTTGGTAAGGCATGAACATACCAGGAGCAAAACCAGTAAGATTGGCATGTAATTCTGTTATCTGAGAGCAGTCATATCTAGTAACCAGTTAAAAGTTAGTCTCTGAATGTTTTTCCTTTCTGCTATCCCTTCAGATGACTATTGATGAACATGATAACATTGTGTGGGAAAATCTCTGTGCCAACACCCAATGCAGCCATTCCAAAACCAATATGGAGATGGTATCAGAAGCAGAAGCAAACTCTTGGTGGTACCCCAAACTGCAGAGTGTGATGGACAGTGACACAAAGAGCAGCCCATTGGCAGACCAGAGAGCTATGTGGGTGGTGGTAAAGACCCTGATGACAACATGGATTGTGAGCAGAGATGCGTTATCCCCTCAGGGACTCTTTAAGAGTTAGGTGGAGACCTGAAAAGGGGTGGGGGGGCAGGACTCTGCTATCCAGTGGGCAGGTTGAGGCCATGAAGCAGTATGTTAGTGTCCTATTGCTGTTGTGATAAATTAGGATAAATTGAGTGGCTTAAAACACACACTTTTTATCCTGTGGTTCTGAAGGTCAGAAGTCTGAAATGAGTCTTCTGGGGCTATAATCAAGGTGTCTACAGGACTGTGTTCTTTCTGGAGGCTCAAGAAGAGGACCCCATTCCTTGCCTTTTCCAGGTTCAAGAGGTCATGTGCATTCCTTGGCTCGTGGTTTCTTTTCAGCAATGGCTTTACTCCAATCTCTGCTTTCATCTTTATTCCCTGTTTTCCTTCTAAGGATTCTTGTGGTTACGTTGGGTGGGCCCACTTAAGTAATGCAGGGTTGTCTCTCCATCTCAAAACCCTTCACTGAAGGGTGTCTAGAGAATCTCTTCTGCCATATAAGGTAACATATTTGTGGATTCTAGGGATTAGGGTGGGGGTGGGGGTGGGGGTGCATTAGTCTGCATACCACAAACAGGTAGATATTTGGGTCACATGAAAAGTGCCAAATGTAGATCAATGGAGCCTCTCAGGAAGTCATTGAAATAAAAGAAAAGCTTGACACTTTTCAGTACCATTCAGTAATATACCTTATATTTTTCAACAGTGAGTTCATGTGGGTTGGTATGAGACCAAGGCGTTGGTATGAGACCTTGTTCTCTATAAATGAGTCAATCGGGAGGAGGTGTTAATGTGTTTGAGTGGATGCAGTTCACCTCTCTGGACACAGAATGTGAAGATGTTAAGATGGCATATACCACAGGACAACAGGTCAACATCTTCCTCTCTTTGACATCAGGCTGGATAACAGGTTTGTCACCACCAGTGTGCAGAATATTTTGTAACTAGGATTTCTTCTCATTCCTTTTTGTAATTTGTGACCAACATAAAGGAATTTTATTTTTTCAAAGGAGATAGCAGACATTTTATTCCTATCAAACATTTGCCTTATTTGGCACTTAACTTTAGGCAGATGAACAGTAACTAGGGATGATACACCCTAACTGGATGGCATTTTGGCCAATGATTTGGGCATCATTTTGGAAGTCAGTGAAACCCATTCTATACCTTTTCTCTTTTCATCAGTGTGAATTTCTCTTCCATATCCAATCTCCTGAAATCAGGCTCTTACACATGGAAGACTTGTTTGCAATGAAGAAACAGCAGGAACTTTGTCAATGATTGCTGGAGAATTGAATAGGTTTATTTGTTGATTTAAATAGCTCCATACTTTCTTGCATTTTTGTCACGGATTTGATGGTAGATGTTTTACAGTCCATTTCGAGTGCACACTAATAAAATTCTAGACATGATCTAACCCCTTAATTTCCGGGTGAGAAGATGAAGGGGTTAAGGTGTCCAAGTTCAAATATAAGCAGAAGCAGAGGCAGAGTTAGAACTTGACTCCAGCCTTCCTAATTATTTATGTTTAAACCTTCATTGGTTTGCAAACTGGTCCCGTACACAGAGGGCAAGGGGAAACTAAAGGGGCAGAGCACTCTGGACCAGTAGGTGGCAGGTTTGATGAGTAAAGGAACTTACACATGAGGCTCATCTTGTGGCAGCAAGCTGAATAGATCTCTGCACCCATCCAGAATCCTAAAAGTTTATAGAGAGGCCTTAACCAGATTCAGTCACGTGTTCAGTACAGAAGGTCTCAACAGCATCTTACTCTCTCCTTGAAACAGCTCCTATGATAGGATCTGTAGACAGAGCACATGAGCCAAGGACAGGGGACGGGATAAGGAGTCTCTGATTGCCTGGTCCCGCTTTGAAGGTCAGCTAGAAGCCATGTCCTCTCGATGACCTTCTCCAACAACCTACCATGCCCATCCTTCTTTCTGTTGTTACTAAGTAACGCACTGCAGCAGCTGAAACACAGAAGATAAATAGATTATCCAAATCCATACAACTCAGTGGAAGATGCTTTTCCTGGATTTTCTGCTGCTTTCTGTCCAATGGACTTTCCACTCCACCCTGTCATTTGTGTGTGTGTGTGTGTCTGTGTGTGTATGTGTGTGTGTGTACACGTGTATTTTTTTACATTAAATGCTTTCTGGTGAAGTGTCATACCAATACAACTTCTCTCGTCTTCTTAAGCCAGCTGCAGTAACTTCAGGTAACAGTTATAGATCAATATAGAGGATTTTAGCTTCATAATGGTTCTAAGGTTTAAAGAAAGGCTTTAATTAGAACAACAGTATGCTCCTATCTCAGCTTGTATAATTTTGGAGTTAGCAACTAATGCATTAGGTTTTTAAATTATTTGCCAGGATTTTTTTCCCATCGCCTCCCCAATAATTAGCATTAAAATTATAAGTGTTAAGTTTCGCTTTTTAGTTTGCCCTTGAAAAACACGTTCTGGTTCACTACTCAGCATTTTCTACAGGCTGAATTAGAGAGTCTTATGTCCCATTTATTTGTTAGAAAAAGCTACGAATAATGAGGGTGGCAGATAGACCCGCCCCAAATATTTGGAGGCTCAGGTCAAGAGTAAATCTGAGGGAGTCTTCCCTCCCCAAGCTATAGCCCTTGCTCTGTCTCTTCAGCAGCCAGACACCGTCTCCCATTGTCAGGGGCCTCATGTGGGGTCTTTCGTGCTTAAGTGAGACGCCTCAAGGTTAAGTGCTTCAAGCCTGTGTTTCTTCCACACACACTTCTTTAAAGAGCCGTGTCTTGGCCACACCCTCAGTCCTGGGTAGGCACTCACCAGCACTGCAGTCACTCTTGGGAAAACAGACCTGCCCCCCTCAACAGTATTAGACATCAAATGCTTGTGCCCTTTTCTTCAAAGCATTGAAAATGTTTGATATTGAGGAATACTGCAACTGGAAGATTCTGAAAAGAATTCCATTTCTGTTTTTTTTTAGATTTTTTTAAAGTTTATTTATTATTGAGAGACAGAGACAGAGCCTCAGCACGGGAGGGGCAGAGAGAGGAGGAGACACAGAATCTGAAGGAGGCTCTAGGCTCTGAGCTGTCAGCACAGAGCCTGACACAGGGCTCGAACTCACAAACCATGAGGTCATGACCTGAGCCGAAGTCAGATGCTCAACTGACTGAGCCACCCAGGTGCCCCAAAAGAATCCCATTTTTAAATCAACACAGAGGAGACCTTGCTGTAAGGGGTCTCCACATCTCCCTTGTTTCCTTCTCCTGCACATGGAATTTCTGGATTTTCAGCCAACTTCAGCAACAGATATATTTTTTTTCTTCCTGATACGACTGCGTGGATTTAATAAAGCAGGAGCTGGATTGCCATGGTAGGGAACCCACCAAGCTCTGCGTCTGTTCTCTGCTGCTGGACAGAGGAGAAAACTCATTAAAACAAAAAGAACTTCCTGCCAAGCAGAACAGGAGAGAGATGAGTAGCCATAACCCTACCACAGAGTTAACAACACTTGATACCAAAGAGGGTTGTAAGACTAGAGCTTTTGTTACAAAGATGTAAACATGCCTTTGTCAGGGATTGTAACATATCAAGATTGTAGCAAATGTCACATAAACTTATAACCCAACTATGGTTTTCATCTCATCCACTTGAATACTTTCTCTTAATGAATCTTTTAAGACCCTTATGAGCTGATGTTACCTTACGTTGAAATTCCTCTTGGGAGGGGAAAGAACATAAAAATATCACATGTGCAAACATATTTCCTTTTTATCTCCCTTAAGTTATTTTTAGGAAAATGGATTTTAAATGGATGCGAATGAGATCTTAAGTGTGCTTTAAATGATCAACTATTAAAAAAGAGAGCATTCACTTCATGTCACTAATTTCTCTCGTAAGAAAATAGGAGTTCCTGGTGGCTGTTTCTCACTCTCCTACCTACAAAACGGGACACAGATTTTCATCGTACCCTCTTCATTTCCGGTTTTTCATTAGAGAGAAAATGAGTGGAATGAGTCTTATTTTCTCCTCTCCTGTAAGTGAATTTCAGAAGGCGGCAGTGGTAACGTTTGGAGGTGTTGCCATAATAATTTTTGGATTCTTGCATTCCGCTCATCAATAACTAATTGAATTAGCTTGTTCAATAGTCCTCACTAACCAAAGAAAGAGAACTGGGCCCCTAATAAAGCAGAATGTGAGTGCCACTCTCAAAGATTTCTCATTTACATGCAGGAATTTCATAAAATTCTCAAAGAAAATTGATTTTAATATACTTGAATTGCAATGACTGTTAAGGAGGTGCGGGGTGATTGTGTCATAGAATCAAATGATGGAGAGCTTGGATAAGGCCCATTGGCAAAGGGAAGTCGGGTCGATAATGGTGCAGACACTGATTTCGTTCCAAACCAGCCACGGAACACTGTCAAGAGAGCCTCTTCTGGCCACCTGCTCCCAGCTATCCACGTTACACCAGCAGGGTGCAACCTTGAGTCAGCCTGGATATGCCTTATCACTGTGGAAAAGCAATGGCCAGACTTGGAGGTAACTAGAGGTAAGGGGACCTAAGAGGGTCCCCCTACACCATTCCCCACTGAGGGGAAGACACGCCTAGCTACTCTAGAGGAAACCGAAATTAGATAACGTGGACCCAGCGAACGAAGCAGGGTCCTGTCGGAACACAAAAACCACTCGGTATTTTTCTGAGAGAATTTAATGTAGAGAATTGGTTGAACAGGCATTGGATGACCGAATAGCCAACAGGAAACACTGAATTAACAGGGACAGAGTAAGTGTAGGGAACAGCCACCACCGTTATGACAGGGGAGACAAAGCAAAGATGTCAGGGTTATCAGAAGTCTTGGGGGAGGGGTCCCTGTTGGTCTAGCACCTGTACCCCTCAAGAGAAGGTGCTCTCCCATTGGTACTGGTACCTGAGAAACTCTGAGGAGGGGTTGTCACTCAGACCCCTGAGGAGGGTATTGCTCCGCTGAGACTAATATCTTTGATCTCTGATGCGGTGCAAAGGGGGCAGTTCTTGACACTACTGGAAAAGACTGGAAATTGGAACAACTGCCCCTTTGCTGAAGCAAACGCTGGATGCAAAACTGAATGGATCAAGTCCTTTCTCTGCTTCCTGCCTTCTAATCTCCCTCTACCACCCCCTGTTGGCAAAAACCTAGCAGAGAAGAGCCTGACAAAAGAGAAATGTGTTTGCTAAAGACTCAGCCACAGCATCGCAGAGGATGGAAGGAATTGAAAAGGAGGGATGATAGGTTAGTAACTGGCACCCTCTAATTACAACGACAGGACTTTGATGGAGGAAAATTATCCTCTCATGCTATAGAGTTACATAGGTTGCTGTCGTCCAGGATTTTGAAAATGAGGTGTTGCTTCTTGGCTGCTTTTCACAGGGCTTGATGAGACCTAACCAGTACTTTTCTGATTCACCAGCAGTTCTGATATGTTACACATAACTTCGTATATGCTGTATGCGATTTCCCAGAACCTGTTTCTGTGTTAATTTCCCATTGCCTTATGAGACTAAGCAGCCTATCCCAAAGTCTCTTCCGCTGCCTTCTAATATCATAACTTTGGCTTTTCCACCATAATCAAAGGCTAAGCCCTCCTCCTAAGAATGATTGGGACCAGCTTCCGGGTAGCCAGTGGCGCCAAAGATCATGCTTCACTTCCGTGTTCCTAGAACCTGCCAGATAACAGTATAGAGGCAAACAGAAAAGAGGTCTTCTAGTCTGGAGACTCGAGCCTAAGGTTGTCTGAATTGGATAGGCAATACATTTGACCTACAGACTTAGAAACCATTATAGGAACTCAGAAAAGAAATGTCCAGTATGAACCAAGCAAAGCTTGATGGCAGAGGTGAGTCACTCTAAATTCAAAAGTAGCTAACCTTAGCCCTGCAGAGAGCACAGTGGATGAAAAAGGACTGGACCTCAAATCAGAAGGCTGGTGTTTGAATCTGAGGTCTACCATTCACCATCTGTGAGATTTCAAAAGGCACTTGAGTGCTTTAAGCCACAGTTTCCTTTACAAAAGCAGAATAAAAACATCTCTCGTATAGAATTGTTGAGATAATTGCATGAATAGTATACATAAAAGCATTTAATGCATTATAGATACTTAATAATTATTAACCTAAATCTATAAGGATCTGTAATTGGAAAATTTAACCTGTGTTTTTTTTTTTTAATTTCAATTTAAATTTATTTTTTTTTAATTTTTAGCGTTTTTTTGTTTGTTTGTTTGTTTGTTTTTTGAGACAGGGAGAGACAGAGCATGAACGGGGGAGGGTCACAGAGAGGGAGACACAGAATCTGAAACAGGCTCCAGGCTCTGAGCTGTCAGCACAGAGCCCGATGCAGGGCTCGAACTCAAAGACCACGAGGTCATGACCCGAGCCGAAGTCGGCCGCTCAACCGACTGAGCCACCCAGGCGCCCCTGTAACCTGTGGTTTTAAAAAAAAAAACATGCCAACCGGGAATTTTAAAACATCAGGTACCAGACACTCAGCATATACCAAGGTATGGCTCTCATGTACCCTGTTCTGTATCCCTTTCCACCCTAGCTACTATGGTGTGTCTGATTAGCTGGTGGGGTTCTGGGTTAGGAAAGTGACATAAAGTGGAGTGGATACTTATACAAACAGATATTTACATGTTAAGCAAATATTCGTTTGATGTTCACTAACTAAACTTTTCTTATTCTTATGGGGTGGGGGGGGGACACCAGGAAGATACTTGAAGGAGAACTGCGATAGGAATGAGAAGGTGTGGGTTGAAGTCACCACTGTGCCATTTAGAAGTGATGTGGGCAGGTTACTTGACATTTCCCCAGATAGGTTTGTGTTTTACTTGTTGTTTTTATTGTTTTGTTTTGTTTTGTTTTGTTTGATTCTGTAATAGGTGGATTAGTATCTACCCTACTGGGGTACTTTGAGAAATGTGTGAGGTAAGACATACAAAGTGCCTGGCGCACAGTCAGCCCTATATTCCTGGGGGCCATTACTTTTAGCTCCTAAGCTCTTCAGTTTTTGTGGACAGATCGGTGCGATGGGGAATTTGAGTCTCAAGGCTTTGCCACTTAACTAGCTATGTGATCTTGGGTGATTGACTTAGTTTCTTAGTTTCTTCATCTTTAAAACTAAGAGACAAATACTGAGTGTCCCAACTTCCCTGGGTAAATGGTAGTGGGTCTGATGAAAAACTCAGTGCAAGACATCTTATATATGTGTATATATACATATATCTATATGTACACCTGTGTGTATGTGTATGACATATGTATGTATATATGCATATGCTTGTATACACACACACATGTACAAATGTGTAAGCCTTAATTTGGACTTTGACTTGCAAATGTCTGAATATTACATAATTTATCTATGGTAGCCCTGGGATTGGAATTTACTAATTAACACAAGAGAAGGGCATCAAAATCCAGGCTGTGCTGTGACACTTGAGGGGAGCAAATGTAGCCTCTCATTTGTTACAGATAAACATTAATATCTTTATTCTATTTATTAATAATTAATTGCCCCAGGCTCTGATTCAAGTATAATTGTACCTTATGAAAGCCCACAGCAGAGAAATATTGTGCCAAATGCAAAACACCAATTTTATCATGAGTAATAAAAATTCAATTAAGTTTAGAATAAATGTGCGAGTTAGTAACCCAAGCTTAACATAAAGCCACGGAATGTAAATAGATTTTGGAAAACAAAATAACAAGGGTGTGACAATTTATAAAGTGTATGGAAAATCCATCATTGCCTTCTACACACTGGCAAGAAAAGGCCCACATTATGGGAGAGGAGAATAATTTTTGACATTTTTATTGTGCTTTATAGCTGGAACAGTCCAACAAGGAAGCTGAATAGGAGGTTTCTTATACAGTGTAGCTTGAGGGGAAATAAAAAGTAAATCTCCCAGACTTATTTCTTCCATGCACCTTTGCTGGGGCCTGGGATCCTGAAGTGTTGGTGAGGGTCTTCCCTTCAGAAAGCCCGGGTGGAAAATATGAGCACAAACATGGCATCAGAGGGTTCGGGACCTGGGCTCCGTACTTAATTTGCTCTGTAACTAAGGACAAGGCCACTTCACCTAAATGATCCTCAGTTTACACATCAGAAACATAAAATCACAGATAATATTATTACTAAACATGTTATGAGAGAATAAAATGAGATATTAATTAAAGCACTTTACATATATCATGGAGGTTAATGAAGGTTACACAAACAGCGACGTTATCATGCAATTTGAGGATGTTAGTATCTTTCGTTGTGTGTTTTTTTTATTCCTGCAGAATTTTCATGTTCAGAAAATTTTGTTCTTCCAAAGAAGAGCCTCTAAAAAGAATTTTTCCAGCAGTTCCATCGTTTCTCCAAAGAGTATGGCAATTCTTATTTGAAAATGGAATTTAAGGGTCAGCTGGGTGGCTCACTCAGTTGAGTGTCCACTTTCGGCTCAGGTCACAATCTCGCGGTTTGTGGGTTCAAGCCCTGCGTTGGGCTCTGGGCTGACAGCTCAGAGCCTGGAGCCTGCTTCAGATTCTGTGTCTCCCTCTCTTTCTGCTCCTCCCCTTCTCTCTCTCTCTCTTTCTCTCTCTCTCTCCAAAATAAATAAACATTAAAAAATGGATTTTAAAAGTCATGCCAAAATAAAATGGCTAATTTACAGTCACAACCAATTTTTTTTTGAAACTAGAAAATGTATAAACAAGTTTTATCACTCACTTTCTTCAGAAAACTAGAGTTCATTCTTCATGAAGATATTCTAAGGAATAAGTCATAGATTTTGAAAGCAGTCTCTAAGAAAGACTCTCAGCAGTGTTCCGAATAGTGATATTATGGTAGACTCCCTGGATTAGAGCATCCTGGGGCTGGAAAGGACAACTCAGACCACCGCCCGCAGCTCTCTGTGTAATACTAAAACTCCTTCCATCGTCGTGCTCATCGCTGGTGGTCCAGGCTATGGTTGCATACTCTAAGTGACACAGGACTCACCATTCCACATTGTAGTCCATACTATCTTTGGTTATTTATGCCTTTTGAAAATCCTTCAAATAATGGAGTTGGAATCTGTTTTCCTGTCACATTTTTCTTCCAAAATTGCCATCTATCCTGGCTCTATCCATGCTCTGTTTACTCTTCTTTCAAGTTAAGCAAATTTTCAGGTTTTCAATGATGTTTTCATTATACTCAATCATTTTTTAATAGCCTGGCTTCTTCAGTCTATGAAAGTGTACCCAGAATTAAACGTATCTCTTCAAGTGTGTTCTGACCAGGGTAGGTCATGCATTTGTGTGTTGGCACATGTGTGTGTGTCTGTACTGTGTACATATGCATATGACTGTATGTCCTCTTGCTTTTAACAGACTGTGTAGGAAATGATGGTGTTTATTTATTTACTCAATGAATATTAATTAAGGTCTTGACACGCAGGGTGCTGATGCTGCTACTCAGACATCAAAGACATGCACGATAGATATATTTCCTGCTCTCAGGAGGCTAGTTGGAGAGAGACAAATATATCAATGTGTAATCATCTAGGTAAATATTGAGAAAACGAAAGTAGAGTAAGGTAACAGGGAATGGCTGATGAAGAAAGGGTAGCTCTTTGAGATCAGGTGATCGGGATAGGCCTTGCTCATCATGTAACTTTTTATTTTAATCAGCATATCTTTTTAAAAATTTTTATTATGGAAGTACAATTGACATGCAATGTTATATTAGGTCCCAGGTAGGCAACGTATTGATTTGACAACTCTATACTTACTCAGTGCTCACCATGATGAGTGTAGCCACCATACAGAGTTATTACAATATTATTGACTATATTCCTTATTCTATAATTTTAATCCCTGTGACTTATTTTTTTTAATTGAAGTACAGTTGACACACAATGTTACATTAGTTTCAGGTGCACAACATAGGGATTCAACAAGTCTATACATCACGCGACTTGTTTATTTTATAACTGGAAATTTGTACCTCTTAATCCCCTTGATGTATTTCACCCATGTTTCCTAACACCCTCCCCTCTGGCAACCACCATTCTGTTCTCTGTAATGATGTAATATTTAACCTTTTTTTTTTTAAATGTTTATTTACTTTTGAGAGAGAGAGAGAGACAGAGCATGAGCAGAGAAGGGGCAGAGAGAGAGGGAGACACAGAATCTGAAGCAGGCGGGGCGCCTGGGTGGCTTAGTCGGTTGGGCGGCTGACTTCGGCTCAGGTCATGATCTCGCGGTCTGTGAGTTCGAGCCCCGCGTCGGGCTCTGTGCGGATAGCTCAGAGCCTGGAGCCTGTTTTGGATTCTGTGTCTCCCTCTCTCTGTCCCTTCCCCATTCATGCTCTGTCTCTCTCTGTCTCAAAAATAAATAAACGTTAAAAAAAAAAAAAAAGAATCTGAAGCAGGCTCCAAGCTCTAAGCTGTCAGCACAGAGCCCAATGTGACGCTTAAACTCATGAACCATGAGATCATGCCCTGAGCCAAAGTCGGACGCTTAACTGACTGAGCCACCCAGGTGCCCCAATGATGTAACATTTAAATAGGAGGCAGAAAAAAAGCAAAGGAATGAACCAGTGGAATCTGAAGGAAGAGCATTTCTGGCAGAGCAAGTACAAAGGCTCAGAAGCAAGTGAGCTTGGCATGTCTGAGAAACCATAAGAGACCTGGGTGCCTCTGGTTAAATGTGCAAGAGGGAGGGTGGTAAGAGGTGAGGTCAGGGAGTTAGGCACAAATCATATGCTATCACACCTTGTAGGATTTGATAATAAATTGATTCTATGCCAAGAGGAATAGGGAATCCATTGGGTGTTTTCATCAAAGACTGTCATTTTGAGATCACTGACTTTGGCTCCAGGGTAGGGAATTGATCTGGGTGACACTGGTAGGGAAGCCATGGAGAGAAGTGGGGAGATCACCTGGGATGAGTGATAGCTGAAGACTAGGCAGGTAAAATGGTGTTCTGATGACCAATTCCAGTGTGTATCTATGTGTGTGAGAGTGGTGGACGTCACCACACCAATAAGCAATGCTCAAGACACCAACTGGGTGTCCCACAATTCAACCCAATTCTGACGCTATCCGTGTGAGTATCCGAGACAGTATCAGATTCCACAGGTTGAGGGCTGAGTCCCGCAAGTCTGCCCCCAACCCTAAGACTTCAGACTCCAGTCCAGTCCCAAGCTCAGGTTGTGACCTGTACTTCTTTTTTTTTTTTTTTTTTTTTCAACTTTTTTTTTTTTTTTTTAATTTATTTTTGGGACAGAGAGAGACATAGCATGAACGGGGGAGGGGCAGAGAGAGAGGGAGACACAGAATCGGAAACAGGCTCCAGGCTCCGAGCCATCAGCCCAGAGCCCGACGCGGGGCTCGAACTCACGGACCGTGAGATCGTGACCTGGCTGAAGTCGGACGCTTAACCGACTGCGCCACCCAGGCGCCCCTGTGACCTGTACTTCTGATTTGCTGGCTATAGATCAGAGGTTCCCACAAGCCCCTGGGTGGGTGCAATTAATTTGCTAGAGTGGCTCACAGAACTCAGGACACCCTTTTACTTTCTGGATCACTGATTTATTATGAAAAGATATAACTCAGGAACAAGCAGATGAAAGGGATGTAGAGGGCAAGGCAGGGCGAAAGGGCTCCATGCTTCCTTGCCTTCTCCAGGCTGGGCTTTCCCAGCAGCTTCGTGTGTGAGTTCACCAACGCAGAATCTCTCTGAACTCTGCCCTTTTGGGGTTTTATGGGGCTTCAGTACACAGAACAGGACGGATACAACCTCCAGCCCAGGAAGTGTGTGTGTTGGGAAGGAGAGAGGAGGGACCTTAATTTCCAACTCCCCAGTGGCTTCCAACCAGCCCTTCAAGCCACCTCATTAACATAACAAAAGGTAGGATAATTCCAAGAGCTTTTGGAGCTCTCTGCCAATGACAGGATGAAGACCAACTACCTATTTCTTAGGATAAATCACAATATCACAGCCAAAGATGTTGGGGACTTGAACTAGGGCAAGTGGTTGAATGTGGAATCTACTTGAAGAGTAGTGTTCACAGGACTTGTTGATAATTATAGGGATGGAAAAACAGAGGGTTAAGGAATTCATTGTAGAACATGTGCATGACGGTTTTTACAAACAGGTAAAGAATCAGTGGGTCCAAAGAAAAGTTTCACTGATATGTGAAAAATTATATTCTGACACAGCCCATTCACAGCATGGCACAACCAATAATATAACACTGGACTAACTCATTTTTTTTTTTTTTTTTGAGCCTTGTTACTCATGATTTGGCCTTGAGCAAAAAAAAATTTCCCATCACTGGGCACCTCAGGTTTTTTTATATGTAGAAATTAAAGGGTAAAGTATATACTCTCTACAAGTCCATTTACTTCATTTGTGCAACGTCTCCAAGGATTAAACGCAACCTTTATTTGCTAATAGATATTCTGAACCCATTAGTGACTTTGCTGGTGACTTTACTTCCTAGGGGCCTGCAAGAGAAGTATTTCCCAAGGGAAAAGTGTATAGAATTCCATTAGGAGTGTACCCAATGAATTGAGATGTCATTTAAAGCTTATGCAGAATCCCATTCTGATGACCTGACCTAATAAAACAGACTGAATAAACAGAAATTTGCCTCACTAATGCCTTGGGCAGAGGGAAGAGGCTCAATCTAGTTATTATACTCTACTATGTGTTTGACAATGTTGCGAGTTCTTCAGCCAAAAGATTAATCTAAAAAGTCAGTAAATGTTTGTTCAGTGGGGAAAGAAATGCATGATGATTGAATTACATATTATAGCTTCATTGATTGACAGCAAAAGTACTGAGATATTTGGCCTGGCAAATTGAAACTCTTGCATAGGAAGTAAAAAAAAAAGGAAGAAACCTTGATTGTGTAATCAGAGCATGTTAACACACTGTTATTATTTCAAATATGTGTTTTCTCCCTTTTGCAAGAAAAAAAAAATCTGAGAAAGAGCCTTGGTTTGTTTACACAAAAGATCCTATAGGCCAGGATCGTAAAATATAAATAGGCAAGCAGCCAGAACTAACAATGGAAGAAAGGTAGAAATGGGAAACATTTGGGCAAAGTGGGAGAAAAATGCAGGAGAAAGCCGGACAGAGGGCAAATTCAAACAACTCTTATCTTCAGTTACCCTGAGTTAGTGAGGGAGGGGGAATAGGAAAACAAATTTCTCCATGAATCTTGCCAAATTCTTCTTATTAACTCTTTAACTGTTCCTGTCCAGAGAAAAAGTTCATTTGAAACCCTTCTTTTTAAAAGCATCCAAATAAATAAGAAACAAACTTAGTGTGCCTTTTCACTAGCCTTTTGGTCAGTGGTTCTCAAGCTCTAATGACTGTAGGAATCACCCAGGGAACTTGTTGAAAATGCACATGCCAGGGCTCCACTCCCCAAAGATGCAGACTTCACCTCTGAGGTGGAGCCCCCAGCCTACCTTTTTCCAAACATCTCAGCTGATTCTGATGCAGGTAGGTCCACAGACCACATTTGAATATCCATCTTTTTTGTTTTTTTAATGTTTATTGATTTTTGAGAGAGAGAGAGAGCAGGGGAGGGGCAGAGAGAGAGAGTCAGAGACACAGAATCCGAAGCAGAATCTGATGCAGGGCTCCAACTCAGGAACTGTGAGATCATGACCTGGGCCAAATTGGCTCAACCGACTGAGCCACCCAGGTGCCCCTGAATAGCCATCTTTTTTTTTTTTTTTTTAACGTTTATTTATTTTTGAGACAGAGAGAGACAGAGCATGAGCAGGGGAGGGTCAGAGAGAGAGGGAGACACAGAATCTGAAACGGGCTCCAGGCTCTGAGCTGTCAGCACAGAGCCCGATGCGGGGCTCAAACTCACGGACCGTGAGATCATGACCTGAGCCGAAGTCGGCCACCTAACCGACTGAGCCACCCAGGCGCCCCGTGAATAGCCATCTTTTAAGAGGCCACAGAATATGTAGTCAGGCTATTTCCCTTTGTTGTATCAAAGTTGAGCTGAAAAGGGTAATTTTTCTGGTTTAGGGGCATTTATCTTTGGTGAAATTCTATAGGCAGAGGGGAACTATCATAAAATTTGCTGACTGGATAAAATGCAAAGTTCAAGCCTGTGCTGCTTAAGAGAAATGCACCAGGAAAACGGGCGCATGGGAGAAAATTTTTATTCCAGCTCAGTAGAACTCAAGGTAAGAAACATTCAATGGGAAAAGGCTGGTTATTTTATACTGCTGAAGCACAGTCTCTAATAAAGAGATAACAATTGTGAGCATTTATGCACCAATAAAACATCAAATATATAAAATGTAACTTTTCAAAATAGGGCACATTTTTAAAAATTGTGAGAGGTTTTAATATAAATTGTGTAATTGAAACGGCCTTGCAGCTGATTCTATCCAGTTTCCTCTGTATTTAATTTGTATTAAAGGCAACATAAACCTTTTATTGATTTTGGTAAAAGCATAAAAATTACCCCATGCTTAATTTGGTAGTGAAAAGTAGAGCACATAATGTGAGCAAAACAAAACAACTGAAAATACTATTTATTTGAAAACAAAAGATAAAATAAAAAGCCAATGAATGGCCACGTCTTTAAGTTAATCAGTAACATGTAACAGCAATTTTAAATGACAGTAGATTTAGGAGACCCTATGCCAGACATAAAGGGTACTTTTTATTTATCTAAATGGACTTTTCGTGGGTTTACTCTTTTCCTCCCTCCAAATGTAACCATGCTATGTTATCCACCATGAATTTATGGTATGTGTGTATGCGTGTGTGTGTGTTACACTAATGCAGGAGAAAATAGTAGAAACACAAAAATAGTGATTAACAAAAACACTTTTCTGTTTGTTTCCAAAATGTGTTAGTACATAAAACAGCAACACAGTCGTTGTGGGTTTTTTTGTTTTGTTTTGTTTTGTTTTTGTTTTTTATTTTTTGCAACATGGTACTTGAATACTTCTTTGTTTTATGGTATAATGAAATATTATAAGCTAATCTTGTACAATTCTTGTTCAAGATCTAAAATTAAAAATTTCTCAGGGTGCTTGGGTGGCTCAGTTGGTTAAGCATCCAACTTCATCTCAGGTCATGATCTCACCATTCATGGGTTCAAGCCCCAGGTCGGGCTCTGAGCTGACAGTTCTGAGCCCGGAGCCTGCTTCAGATCCTGTGTCTCCCTCTCTCTCTGCTCTTCTCCAACTTGTGCGTACTCTCTCTCTCAAAAATAAATAAACATTAAAAAAAGTTTTTTTTTAAGTTGTTTTTCAAAGACCCCAGGTATTTAAGACCAGAATCTGTGGTAGGGGCACTGGTTGCTACTTTGTTTCTGGGTCTTTTAGGTGGACAGCATAATAGGGGGAGGAAATATGTGTGTTTATGTACATCCACGTATACATGATGTATGTGTATATAAATATGAAAATGTGTGTCAGATACATGCATATTTATTTACATGTATTTATAAAGATAGAATATATGCTTCCAATTAAAATTTAGGGTTACCAAGTTTTAACCTTAATTTCTTCAATCTTACGTCTATATAACATCCTGTTATGTCAAAAAGCTCGGTTTGCAGTGTCACCAGCTTAATGGTTAATGTGTGAAATTCCAAAATTCATGACAGTCTCAGAATAACAATGTCAGTGCCACCTCGAAAGCATGGTCACTAAGACTTTCTAAAAATAATCTTACTGTTGAGGTGCCTGGGTGGCTTAGTTGGTTGAGTGTCTGACTTTGGCTCAGGTCATGATCTCACAGCTCATGGGTTTGAGCCCCACATCGGGCTCTGTGCTGACAGCTCGGAGCCTGGAGCCTGCTTCAGATTCGGTGTCTCCTTTCTCTACTCCTTTCCTGCTCATGCTCTTCTCTCTCTCTCTCTCTCCCTGTCTCTGTCTCTCTCTCTCTCTCTCAAAAATAAATAAACGTTAAAAAACTTTAAAAGTAATCTTACTGTTTAGGATATATGCCACTAGAGATATTCAGTATAATAAATGTTCTACATTGCTTGAAATAATTCTTCTATGTATGGCTATGCTACTAAGTCAATACACAGCTCGGTTCCTTTGTTTTACTATGCTTTTGATTTTTAGGAACTGCTTTTTAAATTTTATTTTTATTTTCTATTTATATTAAATATCTGATCCTGAGATAAAACATATAAAACAAGATATATTTAGATATTTCTAGCTTCAATCTCTGTCCCTTAGACCTTCTTCCTCCCTCCCATAGGTTACCATTTTATTTTTCAATTTATCAATTTAAAACAATTTTTTTTTCAATGTTTTTTATTTATTTTTGGGACAGAGAGAGACAGAGCATGAACGGGGGAGGGGCAGAGAGAGAGGGAGACACAGAATCGGAAACAGGCTCCAGGCGCCGAGCCATCAGCCCAGAGCCCGACGCGGGGCTCGAACTCACGGACCGCGAGATCGTGACCTGGCTGAAGTCGGACGCTTAACCGACTGCGCCACCCAGGCGCCCCAAAACAATTTTTATTTTTATTTTTATTTTATGTATTATGTTTTGAGACAGAGAGAAAGCAGGGGAGGGGCAGAGGGAGACAGAGAGAATCCTAAGCAGGCTCCAGGCCCAGTGCAGAGCCTGACTCAGGGCTCAATCTCACGACCATGAAATCATGACCTGAGCTGAAATCAAGAGTCAGACACTTAACCAACTGAGCCAACCATGTGCCCTCAATTATTTTTTAAAATGAGCAAACAGCACACATGTTTGTGTGCTCTCTTTTAAAACACTTCTCCCCACTGTGCATTTTTTTTCCCTTAATGGTACATCATAGAGACACCTCTGTAGTGGTGAATAGAAGAAATATTGTATTTCTTGTATTATCGTAATTTCACACCTGTAACACAAACCAATCTCAAAGTTAATAGATGATTTAAGTTAGGGACTCTGATCAAACTCGGTGCCCCCAGTATCCTAAAATTAGTAAACTGAACTGCGTTTGAATGGCTATGATTCTTGTCCTGAAATTCACACCAAGAACTCCAATTCTCTCTGCTCTTTCATAGAGAGGCTTTCTTGCTCAGCGCATTCGCTTTATTTTCTTTTGAATAAACAGATGCTTATGGAGAACTTGGTGTTAGTTACTAGGTATACCAAGATCCAGGAGATGCTTTCTGGCTTCATATAGTTGAAGTGTGAGCAGAGACTGGTGGTGACCATACTGTGTGATAAGTGCTTGGCTCATGGTGCTTAATTTCCCTTGATGGTTTCGGTGATGGTGCAGTCTGCAGGGGGCAAGTCGAGAGACTTCAGGAGTGCCTATTTGGGCTCTCATGCTGGCTTGAAGGTACAGGGAGAAACACATCGTAGACATTTAATAAATAGTAATGATTCTCTTCTCCCCGCTCTCTTCTCCAAGTAATTTCCTTCCTGTAGAGCTAAGTGTCATCCCATCCTCTGACTCACTGTTCTTGGTAACGGTCATACTCTCTGCCTTGGGTATGATCTGCTCAGACAGTCACCCCATTTCAATCAGTTTATCATTTTGAACCTCTCCTTTCAGTGTCTCCCCTTCCTTCCTCCCCCCTCCCTTTCCTTTGCCTAATGCTTCTGTTTTATAGCTTTTCCAGTCATCTCCGCTGTTTACTCTCTTATTCTGATGTAACCAATCCCACTCGTGCAAACTCAATTCATTCCAAAAGGAGACTTAATGTGCCATAAAACTAACAGGGAGATTGCTCTCAAGGTGGGCAATAAGCTGACACAGCACACAGGTAATATTTATATGGCGATGCTACCTCAAGAAATACCAGCCACTGCACTGCTTGCAAATCACAGGGTAATTATCCGCCTTAGGTCCTTAATCACTGGAGCAAAGCCCTTCCTAAGTAAACACAAATAGGGGATGTGAAGCTGGATGCCGATGAAAAGTGAGACAAGCCAAGTGAGAGACCACCTCTGGGGATGAGGTTAGGAGGGGTGGCAGGGGCCCTCCCTGCAGTCTTTATGGAGGCAATAAAGTACGGCAGTCAATATCAGGGTCTCCGAACGCAGAGAGACACAGGTTTAAATAATGTTGTGATCGTGTGCCAGTTGCTTGAGCTTGGCGTGCGTTGGTTTTCTTCCACAGAAAATGGGCGTGATATTTCCGCCTTACTGATTAGTGACAGGGATCGAGTTACACAGTGTATTTAAAGCACTGGTATTCAGGCGCCCCTGGGTGGCTCAGTCAGTTAAGCATCAGATTCCTGATTTGGGCTCAGGTCATGATCTCATGGTTCACAGGTTCGAGCCCCATGTTAGGTTCTGGGCTGACAGTGTGGAGCCTGCTTGGGATCCTCTGTCATCCTCTCTCTCTGCCCCTCCCCTACTTGCTCTCTCTCTCTCAAAATAAATAAACATTAAAAAATAAAGTGCTGATACTTAATAAACACACGAATGTTTCTTCTTATCAACATCATCATTTATTCTAGGACTACCAAGCTTTCCTTACTACGGAACTCTTTTTATTTTGGGGGAGTCCCAGAAGAAACCACGATTCATGCTGGTCACCACGTATGCTCCTGTACTGTCTCTGCAGAGAAGGCCTGGGCTGTATGAATCACCCTTGAAGGAAGGAATGACCGAAGACACACTTTCCTGTTCTATTTTTTCTTTTTTAAGTGTATTTACTTATTTTGAGAGAGAGTGCAGGGTTGGGACAGAGAGAGAGAGAGAGAGAATCCCAAGCAGGCTCTGTGCTGTCAGAGCAGAGACCATAGGGGGCTCAATCTCACCAACTGTGAGATCAAGACCTGAGCAGAAACCAAGAGTTGGTAGCTCAACAGACAGAGCCACCCAAGCGCCCCAGGAAATGCACACTGAGCTTGTTAGTGCCACCAACGTACAAATCGGGTGAAGGTCTAAAGTTTGCAGGGAGGCACAATGGTGTCTTCTCAGAAGATGCAGTTCAACCCCCAGAGCCTGCCTCAAGTCCTGGCCTGAATATCACTAAGAGCTAATGTCTAGGAGCTCACGGGAATTTTAAAGCCTGCTTAACAATGACCTTACCCCCACCCTTCCATTTTTCAGTGTAGAATCAGAAGCCTCATAATTTGTTCTAGCAGCTCCAAGACTTGCTTAAAAACTCTTAAATGCTTAAAATGCAAACAGAAAAAAAAAAAACAATTTTAGCTCAACTAAGTTTTACCCCCACTGTTACAAGGAGTGCCCCTTTGTATGTGTTTTCCTTGTCTTCCCTGCTGTTATTTCTGCTGAAAATTTATTTGAGAAACCCAGGCATTTGGACACAGGACATGTAAATTCAAGAATGGGCCCTATGATCATCTCACAATGGTAGACTTTTCATTTATAAAAACTGAATCTGTAAGTCTTGCAATAATAATAACTCATTTATTCGGGATTTGTTACATGTCTCACTGTGTAGTGAAAGTGCATTGTATTAATTCACCGACTGCACTCTGTTACTTGTGAGAGTGTTTTTATTATTTTACTTCGTCCAGGTTTTATTGAGATATTATTGACATATGTCCCCATATGTGTTTCAAGTATACGACATGAGGGTTGGACTCACATACATTGTCACATGGTATCCATAGTGGGTTAACATCCATCGTCTCATATGGATACAATCAAAATAAATTATTGTCTTTATTTTGTAGCTGAGGGAACTGAAGCAGAAGGAGGCTAAGTGACCTTTCCACAATTATACAGCTACTAAGAGCCTGGACTTTGAATGCAGGTGGTCCAGTGCAGATAGCGCCTGCTTACCTGACAACATACGGCCTCTTCTGTGAAAGGAAATGTACTCTCTTTAAGAGCTCAGAGAAGTGATCTTTCAGAAGATAGGTTGTAAAAAGCAAAATGCAATTTTCCATAGCTAATAGTGAATATTACTATGTTATTTATTTATTTAACCTTTTACAATTGACGGGACGCCTGGGTGGCTCAATCGGTTAAGTCTGATTTTGATTTTGGCTGAGGTTCACGATCTCATGGTCCTGGGTTTCAGCCCCTGTGCTGACAATACGGAGCCTGCTTGGGATTCTCTGTTTCCCCTTCCTTTTAAAATTAAGATATAATTGACATATAGTTGCAGGTGTGCAACATAATGATTTGATATTTATATATGTTGTGAAATAATCTTTACAATAGGTCTAGTTAACACCCATTATTTGTGGGGTTTTTTTTTTGTATTTTTAGGATTTAAAAATTTTTTATTTTTGTGTGTTTTTAAGTATTAACAGATAGTTATTCCATTGGGTTCTGATTTAACAGGCAAATTCAATAAGAGTGAGGGATTTCAAAATACTCTTTGGATACTTTTGGATCTGATATAGTTAGTAATACATACACTTCCAGAACTAGAAGTTACCTAAGAAATTATTTTCTCTTCCCTCTTTCCTTTAGTAAATGAGAAAATCCTCTGGAATGAAGTGACATGCCCAAGGGCACAGGAAAAGTAGAGACTGGAACTTTGAGCCTCTGATCCCCAGTGCTCGTTCTTTCTTTCTTTCTTTCTTTCTTTCTTTCTTTCTTTCTTTCTTTC